>NC_077229.1:412321211-412433711 GCF_027887165.1 Monodelphis domestica | reverse complement strand
TGTATATATAATGCATTGTCAAATTAGGCCTAAAAGTTAAACCAAGAAGATGATACAGGGGTGGGAGGAGATAGAATCATAGTCATGGGCCTAAGAATTTGGGCAATGAAACAAGAGCAAAAGAGAATAAGACATAAGGCATTTAATATATGAGCAAACATAAATTGTTAATTGATCCCTAAATGCTAATATTTGAGTATACCTTAGAGTACTATAACAATGGTGGAAGATTTCAAGAAATACAAATGCGTATATACAAATTCAGTACCTAATGGAAGTGAAATTATGTTCTATGATTAATTAATATAATCCTGGTTTTCCTTATTATGTTTTTAGGAGAAAGATATGTTATTCACTTGTATTTTATATATAAAAGTATAGATAAATGCCCATTTCTTTAGGAATACAGATTTTAGTGTAAAAATCTTCTCATAGCCAGTTACATTAATTGATTAGGCTAGAGTAAAGGGTTTGTTTTAGGTAATAGTGGTCAATAAGATTTGAGAATGTCTAGATTATCTAGCTAAAGAATTTGGACTTAATCTTGTAAGAAGTGAATAATGGCTTTTGATTGTCAGAGGAGTAGAATTATGGAATCAATGTTATTGGTTAGTCTTTCTAAAATATAGTCTTTCTCCATTATTCTAAGCTTAATTCATAGCACATATCACTATAGATAGTCAGCTTCTGGGATCACAGAGTCTCTGGTTAAATTCGTATAGGTTTCTTAATTGTTCTCTCAATAACTTGGATTTTGTCTCTACCAAGAATTTCTACTGGGAACACTGACATTTAGCTAATGTTACTCTAAAGGCCCTTAGTAACCATGCAAGAATTCTAACAAGATTTAATTCTAATTTAATTCTAACATGATTTAATATATAATCAATTGAAGGGGAAGAGAAGAGTTTAATGTTATCTAAGGAGTAAATACTTTGTCATACTAATACAACAAAGAAAAAAGTACTACTCAGAGCCCTGCCAGTGCATATATCTTCATGCCCATTACATATAGAATGGTAGAAAGATAAGAGATTAAAATCAGAAAGGCAATTAGTTCATTATAGTAGTTCATACATGAAATAATGAAGCTCCAAGTGCAAGATAGATGTAAGAAATAATTTGAAGAACCAAGTTAGAAATTTGTTATAAGTATTATATTTAGTGAAAGAGAAGTATCAAAGACAACTTCTAGGATTTCCTCTTAGGGGACTGAGAGAATAATATTAATGGAACTTGGAAATGTGGAACAGTTGATTTTAAAGGAGAGATGATGAGTTCATCTGGGACAAGTAGAGTTTAGATGATGATGGGATATGTAAGAGATGTTATTGAAATAGAACTATATACATGCTTGGACCATAGAGAAAAAAGAGCTTGGGTGAATATTTAAGAGATATAATTGTATAGCTGATGCAGGGCAAGGTCAGCATGGTATTGTAAAAAGCACTGAACTGTAGGTCAAATATGTGTGTTCAAATTCTAGGCCCATCACTTATTAGCTATGTAAAACTTCATATCTTTGTATCTTTAGTTTTCTCATTCATAAAATGGGAATGATGAAATTTTCAGGATCTAACTCACAGCTTTTATTATTTTTTTTTGTGAAGAAAGCACTTGGTAAGCTTACCATGTGATATTAATTTGAGTTATGATTAAAAAGAGAATACAGAAAAAAGGATTAGCAGCGATAAGGCCTATACTTCTGGTAACATTCACATGAAATTAATGGAAGATGAAAAAAATAAGGAAAAATTTGAGGAAAAAAGTGAGAAAAGCTGGTGGAGGATAAAGAATCATATTGATGTCAGGAGAGAATTTCTATTCTCTTAATAAATAGGGAAATGATTGACAATGTTACATTATATCTAGTGGTCAAATAAGTAAGGAATGACATTTAAGCACTGTTATTAGAATCTGTTACCCTAAAAACTATGATCTCCATCAAAACTACAATTCCCAACTCTCTATTCACCTCCTGTCATTATGTGCTGATGTAGATAGGATATGAAGTGGGTGTAATGCCATCTCTCTATCTGTTTCCTTCCTGTTGCAGCTTTGGTGGAGTGGGGATTTTTAAACATGTAGAAAAACTTAGTCATGTGGTTGTATTTTGTCAGATAATAAACTTTATAAAAATAATACTTGAAGTATAGGACATTAAATCTCACATTTGTGGTGACCAGAATTGGGGTTCAGAACCCTTAATTCTCCCTGAGTAGATTAGTTTGAAAAGAAACCCTCCTGTCCCACCTCTGGGGAACTCTCTTGAGTCCCCCCCCCCACTTGCTGATCCTACCTCCTGCTGCTAACTCCCTGGGTGGTCCAAGCTGCCTGCTGCTGATAATCCTCCTCCTCCTGATCCTCCTTCTGTTGCGGCTACTACTGCTGCTGTTGCTGTTACTGCTGCTGATTATTACTGACAAGCTGAGACTCCTTTTAGTGCTCTCCAAACAAGCTGGGAAAGTATAAATCCCTTATTCCCTTACATTGCCATCACCTGAGTGCTTGCCTTGGAAGCTTAGGTGTGTTTCCCTTAGGCAATAATTACCCTCCTAAAGTGCTTTTACCTGAGGAGAACTTCTATCCTATTAACTCCCTGTCCACCTCACAGGAGAAGCAAGCTGCTCCCTGGCATTTTTACCCCTGGGGGAGGAGAAGGAAGGTTACTCTTCCAAACAACAAGTAGAATTGCAAGTATGGGCCACTCTATGAAAAAGAACTCCCAGTTTTAGGATGTCTCTTCTTGGAATTAGCTTGAATAATCCTGAGATTCAAGGGAGAAATTTATCTCCCTACACCTCCTTGTCATTCTGGCCTTCCCAGTCTCTACAATACATTCAATATCAGATTCCTCCACACTATGTTCAGCTCAAAGTTCTCCCTCACTTTGGGAGATCCCAGAGGTGTGGCCAAAAGGAACCTAGATGTATGATGATACTGGGGAGGGGAAGGAATCTTAAAGAGTCTGGAGGTGGATTTTAAGCTTTTTCAGACTCCACTGTTTTATGGAAATCTCTGTATTGGAATTGGGAAAAAGAACCTTTTAATTCAGTGCCTGTATCCTGTCACATATATTGTATTTGCTGATTGCTTTTTTAAAGATTTTATTTTGTGTTTTTTTTTTTTTAATTTCTGTTAAAATGCTGATTGCTTTTTTAAAGATTTTATTTTTTTTTAATTTCTGTTACACTATGTCACTTTAAGTTACTGTGTTTTGACAATTAGCTGTATATTCTGTTGCACTGTCTTTATTTGTATCTTTCCCCTGTGACTGAACTGGAGGAGATGCCATTGTAAAAGTATCTTTGAGTTGTTTGTAACAAAAGGTAAAGGCCCATTTAGTAGCTGAAGTAAAGTGCTATAACACTATTCTTTGCCTCCATAATAATATGGATGGGACATATAAAAGACATGCTTTTAGAACTGTTATAGTCCCATGCCAAAGGAGAGAGCAAACCCAAGAGGTTGGTTACCCTGTAATGGGTTATGGTCTTATAAAGTTTTCCTAAGGGACATGGTACCCCTAAAAGGCCCCCAAGAGTTAGAATTTTAGTCAATATTAAAAGTCATGAGCTTCAGTGACTACCTGAGTAAATTTGAGTGTTGGTCAATATCCTCCTGAGGGGGGATTATGAAATTTTCATATGGATTGTGTAATTGTCATAAACTAAAAAATCTTTTAAGAAAGAAACATTTCAGGAAAAAGAACTCCATAACTTCTTGAATCTAGAAGATGAATTGTTTGAAGAAAGCACAGTGAAAATGCCTGAAGAAACTTCCATGGCATCAGGAGACCCAGAATGAACCATGGAGTATAATTGTTTGAACTGTGGGGGGTTGAAACACATTTATTTTGTATGTATATTCTAATGCCCAAGGGGAATTCCCCCAATAGGCTTTTTGTCAACGTGTCTAGTAATCTTTGGTTTTGTTCTCTTTCCCTTTTATCCCCTAATTATTGTAATATATAAATTGGTTATGTTTACATGATCCATTGGGGAGATTAGTCTTCCAAAGGATCCCAGGGGGATTGTGTAATTAGAATCTGTAACCCTAAAAACTATGATCCCCAGCAAAACTATGATTCCTAGCACCCTACTCACTTCCTGTTGTTATGTGCTGACATAGACAGGATACAAATTGGGTGTAGTGCTGTCTCTCATTCTCTTTCCTTCCTGTAAAGGCTTTGGTAGAGCAGGGATTTTTGAGCAGGTAAAAAAAAAAAACTTACATGGTTCTGTTTTGTCAGATAATAAACTTTATAAAAATAATACTTGAAATATTAGACATTAATTTAAATCTCACAGCACAAGAATAGTAATGACAATTAGGAAGGCTTAATGCATAATAATTTTTGCTGGAGGTCTAGAAGTTTTGGATTTCTGTAGCATCACAGACCCTAGACCAGCCCATAAACCTTTCAGAACCCTTAGACAATTCTCAAAAACTACAAGTTTTTAGGAAAAAGATATAGTAAACTGTTTTGGTAATATGTTTCTTATATTGATCAAATAAAAAGTCTTGGGAAAGAGGACAGAGACAAAGAGAGTAATGAATGAATAAATAAATGAGTAAACTTCTTTAATAAAACCCTGCAATTTAGGCTACATAAAAGTTTGGAGAAATCTGATCTTAGAGTTCATCTAGTTTGTACATCAATGGCAATATACTTAAGACTACTCTCTTAGAGATCATGCAGTCCAACCCCTTCATATAAAAAAATTAAGAAACTGAAGTTTATAAAAATGAGAAAAAATGGCACACAGGTGGCAAGTGGTGAAGTAAAGATTTGACCCGTAGTCTTTTGACTCAAAGTCTAATACCCTAATTCAAAATCTTTGTTATTATAATTTGGAAATCCAGGTATAAATATGTTAGATGATATAATCACAGGATTAGGAAGTAATTGAGACAATACTTGAAACCAGGTCTTGATTTCAATTTGCTTTGTCTCATTTTTACTGTATCTTACTGCTTCTTTAAAAAGTAAATCATTGGTGGCAGCTGGGTAGCTCAGTAGATTGAGAGCCAGGCCTAGACATGGGAGGTCCTAGGTTCAAATCTGGCCTCAGATAGTTCCCAGCTGTGTGACTCTGGGAAAGTCACTTGCCTACCTCTTACCACTCTTCTGTCTTGGACCCAATATACAGTATTGACTCCAAGATGGAAGGTAAAGGTTAAAAAAAAAAAGTAAATCATTGCACTAATACACATTTGATGGAATTGTGAATAGGTACTATTATTCTCGAGAGCAATAGGGAAAAAGAAAGAAAGAAAGAAAGAAAGAAAGAAAGAAAGAAAGAAAGAAAGAAAGAAAGAAAGAAAGAAAGAAAGAAAGAAAGAAAGAAAGAAAGAAAGAAAGAAAGAAAGAAAGAAAGAAAGAAAGAAAGAAAGAAAGAAAGAAAGAAAGAAAGAAAGAAAGAAAGAAAGAAAGAAAGAAAGAAAGAAAGAAAGAAAGAAAGAAAGAAAGAAAGAAAGGAAGGAAGGAAGGAAGGAAGGAAGGAAGAAAGGAAGAAAGAAGAAAGAAAGACTTATTGGTGATATTTAGAAGGGAAGGCATTTCTCAAAAATTACTAACTCACTAAATAAAGGTTTACTGGTGCCATTTGTTTACACATTACACATTTTAAGATATATTCTTTCTGTTCCTCCCTCATATGAATTGTGCCTCAGAACAACAGGGAAAAAATATGAAAGTTGCTACCATGTCTGAAAGCTTATTTTATACTTTGTACTAGTAGTACAATTCTTTAAGGAAGGGTTGAGATATATATTTTCTTATTTTTCTGGTGTTAAAAATGGTGTTTAACATTACACATATACACATGATCATTAAGCTTCAGTCTAGTGTCTTATTTTTTCATTTACATTATTGTAGTTATTTTGCACATTGTTTCCCTAATCTCTTCTTTCTTTCTACATCAATTTATATGTTTTTCTTCATTTCTCTGTATAGCTCACTTCTTAGGGAACAATACTATTCCATTATAATGATGTGCAAAAATTTGTTCAGTCATTGCCTATGAGTATCAAAGGACATATATATACTTTTCAATTTTTTGTCTTCCACAAGAAAGATCTGATATTATTTACCTTTTATTTTAATGTTATTGATATAAAGGGGAAACATTCCTAATAATTTTTAGCTAAATGAATATTATCCATCAATTAAAAATTAGGAGAACATATCTGATGATACAGGCTGACATCTCTTAATGATGTATGCCTGCTTGATTTATTTGTGTTTGTATGCTTACATACATGTAACAACATATCATATTATAATATATCAGTGGCTAGAACTGGTACCAACTGGTAAGATAGAGCAAATATGGAAATTAACCTGATAGAGTAGAAATGAAAACAGAAGTTGTAAAATACTGTAGAAGAGACTGTGAAATCAATTTCATCCAGAAAGCTACATCTAGGTGAAGAAGGAAAACACTCATGAAATGAATGTCAATGAAGGGCTAAATTTAATGTAATTTTGTAAGCCTAGGGACAAAATCACCCATTAGGAAGAATCAACCCATATGTAAAATCTGAAAGGCAATACATTTTAGAAAAATGAGTAACATGGAAAAAATAACCTCCAAATATTCCCATCTGAGTTTTACTCTTCTATATCATAGTTAAAGAAAATTATGAAAAAAAACCCTCAATATGCTTCTAAAGGGAAAGAAAAATTAATATAGGGGGTACCATAATTATAATATTAATTTTCAAAACTAAATTAATCACTATAAATAATTTTTGCCTTTGTCTTGGCCATTGAATGAAAGTAGTCATTTCATTTTTGCTCATCAGCATATCACATAGTCCCAAAATTTGATGAGATATTGCTGCATAGAAATGATAAAACTAGAAATAATCTTAATGATATTTAGTCAAGGGGTTCTTATTATTTCTTTTTTTAATATCTTGGATTCCTACATAGAAATTTCTGGAATCCTCAAAATAATGCTTTTAAATATTTAAAATGAAAAATACAGGATCATGAAGAGGCCCAATTATATTGAAATAGAATTGTCTGCATACATATATACGCAATCATCCCTAATAAAGAGCCTTTCATCTAGCCCAAGCTCTTTCTTTTAAAGACAAGGAAATTAAAGTTCCTAAAGGTGAGATAATGATGATGTGCTCAAAGTCATTCTGTGGCAAATTTAATATCACAGTAAAAGGAACTATATTTCAAATTTTGACCACTGAGGGGTCATGGTATACTACAATATCCAACGAATTAATGATAAGTATCATACTACAGGCAGAATATGGAAAAGAAGGAATTCTAGAGACTTGGGAATAAAGATTGTAGTCAGAGGAATATATCAGCAAAGGAGAATATTTAAATATGAACTCAGAGATAGCAAATGAGCAGTGCAAGTTTTTAACCTGTATCCTTATAATGCCTACAAAAAATATGAAAAAAAAAAAACTACCCATTAGATGGACTCATTTCAGCCAATTTGTCAGAGGATATGAACTTGATTTTGCCAAGCCATATAGGTTTTGATCCTTGGAGATCTGTGTAATTGAAAAAAATATTGCAAATCAATATGCTGGGATTAAATATTTGAATACATGCAGATAATTTGATATTAAGATTGCTAATATATGAACTTTTTTTCTGTTCAGTACTTTTTAAGGGATTTCTAAAAATTATTAACTCTGACATATGAGTAAAACATTGCTTAGTAATATATAGGCAACTCTATCTACACATGGTGACATCAAAATCTTTTAGGTCCTCTCACAACATTAGGATTACTAGTTTCAGTTTGAACAAAGCCAAATGAAGAAAACCAGAAATGATTCCACTCTTTTTTTCCCCTCAAAATTTCCCAAATGCAAAATATGGCATTAATATCACCTAAGAAATACATAACTTTTGTGAGAACAATGAAAACTCAGACATAGTTTGATAATTCATTATCAATAGCCCTCTTCTGAAAGATACCATTTCAATAGATTTTTAACTTGACTACAACTGAACAGTTTCATACTGTTATATTTAATGGGAGAGATGGGGAGGATATGAAAAATAGGGGGGATAAACAGAAGGTCTGAGGCCAGGCCCCAGAGGCTGGCAGAGGGTTTCTCCCACTCCTGTCTACTTTATATCAGTCCTGCTTTGTTTAATTCAGAATCTTAGCAGTACACAGAAAGCAACAAGGTCTGACCTTCAGAAGCGATTGGGCCTGAATCTTTGGGCTGAACCAAAAAGAGGCACACCACTCCAGACTGGGCTGAACAAGCTCCTCTCTCCTCCAACCCCAGGAAGCAAGACCAACCCCGGCAGGAAGGAAGTGCTAGTCACAAGACCCAACTGCCACTCCCAGTTGCCCCTTCCCTCACCAACTGTCAGTCTTGTTTCCTTTCCACAATACCTATGAACCATAGCCAAGTATATGCCCCCCCCCCTCAAACACACACATATATGGATGGGGGTAGAGATGGGATTGTGTATAATATATACACATTAGCAAAGGATGAAAAACAAAAATTCTATGTTAGGAAAAATGTTTTTCAAATTTCTTTTGATAAGACTGAATTCTCTCCAAAAGAGAAAAGAAAAAGAAAAGATTTTCTCAAAAAGAGAATTTTTTTTCATCTTGTTATTTCTTATTTTTGCAGCTTTATAGCACAATGTTATCTTGGGGAGGTAAGAATGAACTTTCAAAACTTTGGAGGCATCCATCAATGCTGTAAACCCTACTGAATCCTGAAAACTAGATATGGAAAAAGCCTATTTTATAATATCATTTTTGCTATCCACCATCCTAGTTAGAGAACTATTTCATGAAATAGATTTTCAGTTTGTCCAGTCTCATTGGAAATGCCTGTGGGACTGGCATTTCTACCATATTCCTTAGGAGACTTATTTCAGAAACTAATAGAACTTACTATCGAGTTGTCTGGATAGTCTACTTAAAATTCCCTTTTCTTCCATTCCTCTCATTATTCCTCATTCTTCCCCCTCAGCTATGCTCTATAAATCATCTCCTTTCTGCTTTATAACTTTCAGATACTGAATTTCAAACATTTGTCGAACCAAATGACGTGTATTTAACTTTATTTTTTTGCTTTTTCTCCCAAATCATTCACATTCCCTGATAGATAAATCCTTCAGTCCCAGGTACATCATTGTGGCTCATCTTTAAACAGTGTCATATTTGTATCCTCTCTTCTTGATGCTAAGATGTCCCTAACCCAAGGTGGTCCTTTATATTTGCAATCTTGAAACACTGAGAGAGAATTCTCTTCTTCCTGCTTCATTAGAGTATTCCTTCCCTATATATGATCTCAAAATAAATGGGACCAACTCCTTGTCTCTTCAAGGTTTTATATAGTCTGTTACATCCTCTAAGTCATTCTTGTTACAATTCTGAGTTTTCTCTGAAGTGCCACATTTGGTTTCACTGTTGCCTTTCCCAAATGTATTATTTCCCATTTTTCTAAACCAAATCTAATTTGTTATTTCTGCTAGCCTAAATCTCCATGGATTTCTCTGATGCAGTTCATTTTCCTGTCTGCTGTTTTCAATTGTACACTGACTCTGAAAAATTCCATTCATGTCCTATTTACTCCCATTTCCAGGTCATTAACCTAAATGTTGAGCAGATTTGATCCAACCCTCAGTTAAGTACCACAGGAAATTTCATGGTTAGCTGATAATCAAGACCACTTTTCAGATAGGTTTGAAGTTCTACATAGGTGATTTTTACCTGCATATCTTTTTTTGTTACTTCTTGTATAACTCTGCTGACCCCCTTTTGCCACTTAAGGAAATACATTCCATTCCCTTCTATTTTGTCCATTCTGACCTCCAAACTTACTACTATGCTGGAGGAAAAGAAAAAAAAAAGGAGAGGAGAAGAGGAGAGGGAAGTGAAGGGAAGGGAAGGGGACTGGAGGGAAGGAGAGGGAAGGAGAAAGAAAAAAGGAAGAAAAAGGAAAGAAAAAGGAAAGGAAGGAGGAAGGAAGAAAGAAAAAGAAAATTTAAAAAATCTTGAAACTAGAATGATTTTCAAATGGCATTGTCTCTCAAATCACTATATATATATACATACATATATATATATATGTATATATATATACATATATATTGCAAATAAAATGCAATGTTTGTGGTAAGATCATTCAGTCAATCCAAAGTCTATTGATTCCATTCAATTTTTAAAAACATCTTTCCATGTCTTACTATGCTTAAGGAATGGTGACAATTTCTGGAGATTTCTTTGAGGGATTTCTTTAATTTCAAATTCTTGTTTTCATGGAGTTTGCACTCTATTATAGATACAATATCTAAACAGAAAATTAAATATAAGATGATATTAGGGGCAGAATGCTATCATTTGGAAAAGGACCAAGAAAGACTTCATGGAGGCAATGCCATATATCTATTCAAAACTCTGCACGACTGGGTAGTATGGAGGATTCATAATAACAAGTCATCTCTCCTGTCCTCAAAAAGCACACATAGGATTTAAATCATAATGCAATATCTATAAAAATGTGTAATATAAGACTGAATATATTTGACAGCTAAATTTTTTGTGAAGGAAGATGGATTTTATATTATGATCCTCTGACTTTATAGACAAAGATAGAGAAGGTGATTTTATCTCATTAGAATGTAACCTCCTTGAGCAGAGGGAATACTTTCCTTTTTTAAAAATTTTTGAGTGAGAATGAGGATTATTATATCATTAGTATTTAGTACACAGTCTAAGTACCTAATAAATGCTTGTCCATTCATAATTGAATATAATGAGTAAGGGTAGATATAACCATGAAAAGAATTCATGACTTCATGGAAAAAATAAAGAATTGCACTTCTAACAAGTTCTTTTTTTGGTTAAGAAATAAATGTGTTTACCTATGAAATACTTAACTTGTGTTAAGACAAAGAACCTAATCTTCACTTTCTGCCCATTTGTGGAGAATACCATAATTGGACATCTTAAAAGAACATTAAGCTCAGTCAAACTTAGTCTAATCATAAACCAGAGGTCCAATTTTGACTGTTTTGCTTGTGTCAACATGGAAATATAGAAATCCCCAGTTTATTTAGTTTAAAGGTATAAACCCCAGGTTTTGACCTTGTCACAAGAGAGGTTTCCCCCTGAGGGAAGTTCCCACTTCACTAGACAAATAGACATCCACTTCAGCTTTGGCACAGTAGGTAGCTTGTCAGGTCAGTCTCTAAAGCTGAAGGTCCCGAGTTGGATCCTGGGAAGGAGGGTGTGATATACTGGGAGAAGCTTCTGGAGACAAAAGAGCTACTTGACTTCCAATGGGATTTCCCTCCCCACCTGAAGTGGATGTCTATTTTCAGGTGAAGTGGGATCTTCCCTCAGGGGGAAACCTCTCTTGTGACAAGGTCAAAACCTGGGGTTTATACCTTTAAACTAAATAAACTGGGGATTTCTATATTTCCATGTTGACACTAGCAAGCTATGTAACCTTGGCAATGTCACTTTGCCTTCTATGTAATAATAGGTTATTTGGATTAGATGACCTTTCAGATTACCTTAAAGTCCAAAATTCAAAGAATTGTATGAAACAGTAACCATAGACTTTAGTTTCATTCCAAGATAGCATTGCCTATGTAATTTTAAACTCAAATGGCATTTTTTTTTCTGTATTTTCCAAGTCAGTAGATTTGCTAGATAGCAATAAATGGGAACTTAAAAAGTGAAGCTTGTAAGTGATGGTGTTTAATTATTTGAGCCAAGTACAGCCAAAATTTCATCATTGAATTTTGGAACTGTTAATTGGAGTATTTCATCCTCCCTTTGAGTCTTCGTGACATTTCATGTCCCTTTGGACTTCAGAAGATGCAGTCCAAATTTCCATCCTAGAGTATATAATCAGGTCTAAAGGCGCTATTATGTTGCAATGAAATATTCTGTAGAAGTAGAGAAAAAAATTTTTTTTTCTGGGCAGTTCAAAAGAAAAAAAAATACTCTGGAAATATCTAAATCATTCAAGAGTTGGTTTATA
Source organism: Monodelphis domestica (assembly GCF_027887165.1). NCBI lineage: Eukaryota > Metazoa > Chordata > Mammalia > Didelphimorphia > Didelphidae > Monodelphis > Monodelphis domestica. The sequence goes on along the minus strand of NC_077229.1, from coordinate 412,421,699 downwards.
GTACTTTTTCCTTGAAATAAAACATTTTCATACTTAATTTCCCACAAAGGTAATGTTAGATTGGCTATTTCTGTCCCTGTAAATAAAATATTTCAAGTGTCTACCATATATATCAGAGTGGTTCAATTAATACTGTAATCCAGTCTGGAGTCAGACCTGGGTTCATGACATACCTTTGCTACTTACTAGCTTTGAGAAAATAATATTTATTTAATGTTATCCTCAGTTTCCACAGTGAGAAAATGGATATGAATCTGTCTGTGCCAGATATAATACAAGATTGGTATGAGAATTAAATGAGTTAACAAATGAAATTGTGCTTTATAAACTATAAAACACTATTTAAATGTGAACGTTTATTACTACCATTAGTCAACTTGAGGTGCAGTACTTTCAGTTCTTAATTTAACTATCTAAATTAGATTCTTCAAAACATTCAGAGAGGAAGTATGCTTTGAGATTATGCACTATTGTTAGCATTTGTAAGAACTTCCCTTAGGCCCTTGTCATTATTCATTTTCTTAGTGAAGGGAAAAGAGAGCCAGGTAACAATAAACTTTGCATATACGTAAAGACATCTGTCATCTGCAATACTGGTAACACTTGGCAGGGGAAAAAAAGAGCCCTGACCAAAATACTTTGATCAAAAACTCACATTATGGTTAAGGTTTAAAATGGAAATTGCTGCATATAAATGAAAGCTGACAGATAGCACAGGTTTTCTAGTTCATTTCATATGAAGATCAGTTGATGGCACATGGGCCATTTGACACAGACAAAACTTAGATGGTTGTATAGTGAAATGAGCAAAATTAGAGAAGCCGTTTTTAGGGTAATCACACTAAAACAAAGGAAAACAGCTTTGAATAAATTCAAAATTCTGATTAGAACAGTGAACAGTTGTGACTTCAGAAGTCTATTGCTAAAATTTGCTTCTCATATCTTGGCAAAAAACAAATAAACTAGAAGTGTAAATGAAATGAATTTTCTCAGTTATGGTCGGTGTGGTTATTTAATTTAATTTATTTTTTATGAAGGTGAGTTGAAATTTGGAGGTAGAGGTGGTCAGTAGTGATAGAGATAAAAAAAGAAAGAAAAAAGAATTAAAAGATTTAAAATCAATATCCAGTACTCCAAATACTACATTTTATAAGATTTATTAATATTAACTTGAAGTAGAGAAAAGTGATAGCCTTAGCAAAGTTTCCCAGCTGTGCCACCTGACAAAGTGAGAAGGGCAGAATTACACACAACTTTACCAATACAATGTAAACCTGTGTGATATGGAAATCACTTTAAAAGACTGATATATGTTAATTTAAGGTCACCAAGGAATTCAGCTATGTAATTCCTAAATGAAAACTCAAGTCAGCTGTTAACCTTTTTATGGTGTTTTAATTACAAACAGGAGAAAGAAAAGTATTAGAGGAAGAGAGAGAGAAGGGGGAAAGGGAGAGAGGAAATAGGGCTTAAATACCCACTCTGCTTAGGCTGAGCCAAAGGCCCAAGGCCCTGGATAGCCGAGGCACAGAAAAGAGATCAGTCCCTATCACTCATGTGACCAAAATGGAGAAAACAGTCTGTGGGCTCCTCCACTCCAAGCATCAGTCTCCAACTACCTTTTTCCCTCCACACAGGAAGTCCCCAGAACCCCTGAGCTATAATCTACCTCACTTCCTGTCTCTCACATGTGCCAATGGTGGCTCTAGCTTGACCTAGAACCTCCCAGAGGTCTGTCCTTTTTGCACATGTCTGTTGAAGGCCATATTCTCAAATAATTAAATCTTGAGTTTTACTGCAGCCCTTCCTGATCTTGTTACCCTTAGTAGGGTGGGGATTGTAGCTTCCAAGACCTGATTCTGTTATTACAAATATCTCTATTGTTATTGATCAGGAAATAGCTAAATCCCATCTTCTAAAGAATGGTCTGAATAGGGTGGAGTAGTTTTTAAATTCATACCTGTAATGTGGGGCAGAGGGAAAGGGATTCTGGGAAATGAAGTCCAAGATATTTACACAGAATATAAAGAATATATATATTTTATTCACTGAAGTAAACAAAAAATAATCCAAAATGGAACCAAACAGATAACATAATTGTATGATGGGCATGTTCAATTTAATATAGAGCTTTAAAAACCTGTAGGTAAGTTAACATTTTTATATGCAGAACTTTTCTGTTCATCATACTGTATATTGAAAAGTTGTTTAATTATTGCTAACCTCATAATAAAAAGAGAAACTTCAAATTTTAAATAAGATTAGTTTTCATGCAAATGACAATAGGGAAAAAAAGATTAAGGTTTATCATAGGATTCAGGAATGTTCAAGTTTCACATTCTGGAAATTGTTTAATGGATGAATATAATGACGAGATAAAAAGTAAATTATGTGGAGTATATTCAGAGAATAATGGAATTGATAGATTAATGGAAATTAAGGGTCAGGATGTTAAGGGGTGGTATCTCTGGTATGGAGGGCTTGTCATACTCTCCTAGGGCAGCTCTCCAGCCTCTGACCCCCACCTGACACCCAGCTCTCACTTGTGGCTCCCAGTAGCTGCTAGCATGGGGCAGCGGCCACCCGGGCAACAGCTTCGACAGGCTGGCTAAACCTTGTGAGGGTAGCCATCGGTCATCGACCCCTGGTGAACCAGGGCTTTGCTCACCCAGCATGTGAAGACTGCTTCGGGCAAACAGACGGAAGAAACCAATAAGAAGGTTCAACGGCTGAGAGGGCGACGCAGCAAAGCACTGTGGAGTGCTTAGGGCGTGTTGGAGCACAAAAGACAACACGGCCATCCAATGCAGCTGAGGAAGTCTCCAGGTGTAAAGACTTTTCGTGCCACTGGGCCCAGGCTTCCAATGCCGAGAGAGTGGGACTATCTCTGTGCAATGACTTTTCCACTTAAATCTCTTTCATGCACAAGTATCTTTGTGCACACTCATCTATCCTAACCCCGTCCACCCTCTTCAAGACCTGCGGTGATGGGGGAGTGGCGACGCAACAGGTGGAGGTGACCACTGGCAGTTGTAGTCATGATCCTGCACGTAGGCGGCCCATGGACCAGTGGTCGCTCGGCCCTGTAGGGCAGCGGTGACATTTGACAGCATCCTGGGCGACTGAGCAGCCCTCTCTAGGACAGCACTGCTCACCCTAATCAACGGAGGGGACTAGAAAAGGTGTCCCAAACATTGCCTGCCCTACAAACACCCGGTCAGCACACTGCGGCTGGCGGGTCATCCCTTTAAACAGTAAAAATCAAAGGAAAGAAAATACAAAGAAACTCCTACTAGGAGCATGGAACATCAGGACATTACTTGATAGAGAGAATACCCCAAGACCTGAGAGAAGAACAGCTCTAATCGGTAAAGAACTGGCGCGATATAACATTGACATCACAGCCTTAAGCGAAACACGCTTACCAGAAGAGGGATCACTCAGCGAACCCACCACTGGATACACCTTCTTCTGGAAAGGTAGAGCCTCAAATGAAGACAGAATTCACGGTGTTGGCCTGGCCATCAAGACCAATTTGCTCAAACAGCTGCCAGACTTGCCTGTGGGCATCAGCAAGAGGCTCATGAAGATCGGTTTACCTCTCAGCAAAGACCGGTATGCCACAATCATCAGCCCATATGCCCCAACACTGACCAGCACAGAGGAGACCATCAAGCAGTTCTACTCTGACCTGAGTGCCGTCCTGCACTCAGTGCCCACCAATGACAAGCTGATACTACTGGGAGACTTCAACGCCCGCCTTGGCCAGGACCATGAAAGATGGAAAGGAGTGCTCAGCAAACACGGTGTGGGCAAAATGAACAACAATGGCCTAGTGCTACTCAGAAAATGCTCAGAGTTTGAACTCACCATCATGAACACTGTGTTCAGAATGGCAAACAAATATAAAACAACGTGGATGCACCCAAGATAAAAACAGTGGCATCTCATTGACTACATCATTGTACGCTGGCGAGACATCCAGGATGTAAAGATCACCAGATCCATGAGAGGAGATGAATGCTGGACAGACCACCGATTGGTTAGAGCGACTCTTCAAATGCGCATTGTGCCTCGCCATCCAAAACGCGCCCAGACAGTTCGCGCATTTTACATCTTAGTCATCTTAGAGATCCATCTTATTTGCAGTCCTATCTGGATGACAAGCTGTCTCTCAAGGGACCACTCACTGGAAGCTCAACCAAGAAATGGAACCAGTTCAGAGACGCAGTGAAGGAAACATCAAAGGCAGTCCTAGGCCCCAAACAACGCAACCACCAGGACTGGTTCGATGAGAACAACACTGCTATTGAAGACTTATTGAGCAAAAAGAACAAAGCCTTTATGGAGTGGCAAAATAACCCAAACTCCGCTCCTAAAAAGGACAGATTCAAGTCTCTCCAAGCCACAGCGCAGTGTGAGATCAGGAAGATGCAAGACCGATGGTGGGAAAAAAAGGCAGAAGTAATCCAGCGCTTTGTTGATACAAAAAACTACAAACAATTTTTCAGTGCCCTCAAGACTGTTTATGGGCCATTAAAACCCACCACCACTCCCTTGCTATCCTCTGACGGTGACACTCTCATAAAAGATAAAAAAGGCATCAACAACAGGTGGAAAGAACACTTCAGTCAGCTTCTCAACCGACCTTCTTCAGTCGACCAAAGCTCCCTTGACCAGATCCCACAAAACCGCACCATTGAACAACTTGATGTCCCTCCTTTAATAGAGGAAGTCCAAAAAGCCATTAAACAAATGAGTGCAGGCAAGGCAACCAGTAAAGACGGGATCCCAACCGAGGTGTACAAGGCCTTAAATGGAAAGGTGCTCCAGGCATTCCATATAGTGCTGACCAGCATATGGGAAGCGGAAGACATGTCCCCAGAACTCAGAGATGCCTCCATCGTAGCAAGAAGAAAGGCACATGAGCAGCCTGTGACAACTACAGAGGCATCTCACTACTCTCCACTACTAGAAAGATCCTCACCCACGTTATACTCAAAAGACCCCTGCCATCTGTTTCAGAGAAGAACCTGCCTGAATCACAATGTGTCTTCCGACCAGATCGTAGCACCATCGACATGGTCTTCACAGTGAGGCAAATGCAGGAAAAATGCCTTGAGCAGAATCTGAGTCTCTACATTGTCTTCATAGACCTGACAAAGGCGTTCGACACAGTAAACAGGGATGCAACATGGGTGATCCTTAGTAAGCTCTGCTGCCGAGCAAAAATCGTCAAACTGATCCAGCTCTTTCATGTCGACATGACAGGGGAAGTCCTATCTGGTGGAGCGACTTCTAACCCCTTCAATATCTCCAAAGGTGTGAAACAAGGCTGTGTCCTCACTCCGGTACTATTCAACCTAGATTTCACCCAAGTATTACGATATGCTGTGATGGATCTAGACCTGGGCGTCTATATCAAATACCAACCTTTGCCGCCTAACTGCAAAAACAAAGACAACAGAGAGACTCATCCTGGAAGCTCTCTTTGCAGATGACTGCTCTCATGGCCCACCAAGAAAATCATCTCCAAACCATTGTGGACAGGTTCTCCACCGCAACAAAACTGTTTGGCCTGACTATCAGCCTCAGCAAAACAGAGGTGCTGTTCCATCCTGCACCAGGGAGGCCAACTAACCAGCCATGCATTACCATCTACAGCACGCAGCTTTCTAACGTCAACACTTTCAAGTACTTGGGCAGCACCATCGCCAATGATGTGTCCCTAGACCATGAGATCAATGCCAGGATCCAAAAGGCCATCCAAGCACTCGGGCGGCTGCGCTGCAAAGTCCTCCAACACAGCGGTGTAAGCACTGCGACGAAGCTCAAAGTGTACAACGCAGCAGTCCTCAGCTCGCTCCTGTACGGTTGTGAGACATGGACACTGTACTGGAAGCACATGGAGCAGCTGGAGCAATTCCACCAATGCTCCCTCCGGTCAATCATAAGGATCCGATGGCAGGACCGAATCACCAATCAGGAAGTCCTCAACAGAGCCAACTCCACCAGCATCGAAGTCATGATCCTCAGAACCCAGCTATGATGGTCTGGACATGTCATCCGCTGAACCCACAGCGAATACCAAGACAGGTATTCTATGGTGAACTGTCATCTGGACTCAGGAAAGAAGATCCACCAAAGAAAAGATTCAAGGATCAGCTAAAGTCCAACTTGAAGTGGGCTGGCATTACACCAGAGCAACTAGAACTCGCTGCCTCTGACAGAAGCAGCTGGTGAACCCACATTCACCATGCCGCCACCACCTTTAAGATGAGCGACATCGACGTCTTGCCGCTGCGCGTGAACGCCTACACCAGTCCACAACCGCACCTCCTGTAACAACTGGCATCCCATGCCCGATGCGCCACAAACTCTGCGCCTCAGCCTTTGGACTCCAAAGCCACATGAGGGTACATCAATAGATGATAATGCACAAAGACAATTGTCATTCTTGGACATCGAGAGACTACTACTAAGGATCAGGATATTATAGGACTTAGTAAACAAATAATAGTCTCCGAAAATTGTGCCTAAAGTCAGAATAAACATAAAGATTGCACCTGATTTAGTAAAGCAGTTCAGAAATTTGGCAAAATTGTGGTGAGGTGTAGAGGTATACCCTTGGAGTTTGGGAAGGATACCTTTTGCAAGAATGCAAGACTCCAAAGGTTACTTAAAAGTAAAAAGAGAGATTTATTAGTGTCAACATGGAAATCTAGAAATCCCCAGTTTATTTAGTTTAAAGGTATAAACCCCAGGTTTTGACCTTGTCACAGAAGAGGTTCCCCCACACCCCCCAGGGAAGGTCCCACTTCACCAGACAATAGACATCCACTTCAGCTTTGGCACAGTAGGTAGCGTCAATCTCCCAAGCTGAAGGTCCTGAGTTCCATCCATGGAAGGAGGGTGTGATATATGGGGAAAGCCTTCTGGAGAAAAAAGAGCTACCTAACTTTGGATGGGATCCACCTCCCACCTGAAGTGGATTTCAATTGTCTAATGAAGTGGGACCTTCCCTCAGGGTGAAACCTCTCCTGTGACAAGGTCAAAACCTGGGGTTTCTACCCTCAAACTAAATAAACTGGGGACTTCTCTATTTCCATGTTGACATTAATAATGTTGAATTCTCGGCCAGCAAGACAGCATAATTGGAGCAACCTGGAAATTTGCTCCTCCAATGCCTCAATTCTGGGGGTTTGTATTCTTTTACATGACTCTGGGGCAAGGGGATGGAGAGGAGTTTTCCCTGAAGGCATGAGGGTGGTTCACATGATTTGGATCAGTGGCTCAATCTAAGGAGGATAATCCTCTCAGGGTCAGATTTTTTAGGTTGGGAGTCAAAGGGTGGAAGGGAGCAGAGAAATTTCCCTGATAGTAGTTTGCCTGAGTTTCTAGGGGTACAATGCCCATGTCAAAATGACCCTGGATCTCAAATGAGTGACAAAGATGAGATTATACAACCCAGATGGCAGAGACCAGAAAAAAAAAAAAAAACTACCTGAGGGATAGAGACAGAGGAATGGTCTGAAATTAGGAGTTGGAAGCAAAAAGTTTGCCTACCTCTTGTCCAGGTCCTGGAATTCAGGTATAATAGGAGAGTAATTGGCACTTGGTAGAAATGGTTTAAAAGGAGAATGGTTTGTTGGGTGGGCAGAATGGTTTAAATTCAAATGCTTAAAGAATGTTGCCTGAAAAGTTTGAGGATGGAGCAGTGTAGCAAGAAAATATTCCTTCCAGCAGTCACAGTATAAAGGACTATAGGATCAGTAAAGCAAGAAGGAATTATCCTTGAAAGGAGTAGGACTAAAACCAAGATTAAGTTCTAGGAGAACACATTATGGGTAAGTTATGTGCACCAAGTACAAATGTAATTACCAGAATTGGGGTGACGTTATAATGAGAAAAATTAGTGAGGTATGCTCTCTAGGCAAAATTTAACTGATCATTAGTAAAATTAATCTTATTTAAAATAAAATTTGAGATCTTGGCATTTTAGAGTGGCCACCACAAAATCTTTCCCCAAGGTTTGTTTCTCCAACTTCCCCTACAATTTTAGCATTAAGTCTTCTAGGCTCTTAGTGGGAAATCAAGAGAGGTGGGGCAGATGAGTGATTGATAGATGGAGTAATCTCTGAAGGGTCTCAATGTATTGCTTTTGCTTCCTTTAAATATTACAAATCAATTTGGGTATGGTTATAGTTACTTTTATTGATGTTGTGGGGTGCAGAGGTATGCCCCTAGGGTTCGGGAAGGATACCTTTCACAAAAATGCAAGACTCTGAAACTTAGCTTAAAAGTAAAGAGAGAGACTTATTAGAAATGTTAAATTTTTTGGCCAGCAAGACAGCATGAGTGGAACAACCTGGGAGGTTGCTCCCAGAATGCCTCCATTCTGGGGTTTTTATATTCTTCTACAGCAGTGAGGATATGACTCTGGAGCAAGGGGTTGGGGGAGGAGGTTAGCCCTAAGAATGGGGGTGGTTCTCCTGATTTGGAGGATAAATGAATTAGGTGTGTCTCTTTGTCCATCTCAATTAAATGGGGCAATCAAAGAAGGGTAATATCCCAGGTCAGGTGTTTTGGGTTGGGAGTCAGGAGGGCCTATGGGAGCAGAGGAATTTCCCTGATAATAGTTTGCCTGAGTTTCTGGGGATACAATGACCGTGCCACTATGACATAGGAAACAGGTTTTTTGAGGATTCTGAGAATTGTTCTGAGTTGTTTTTGTAGAAAATTAACATGATGGAAATAGTGTATAAGGATAATGATTTTCCTGCCAACAGTGAGCAGAAGGACCTGGGTATGTATCCATCTTACCAAACCACACACACAAACACATAGATGTGTGGTTCGGTAGGACAGATATTATCATGTAAGTGTTATATATGTGTACACACAGATAGAATACATATTATGTATGTATATAATATGTGTATTATTGTCAGTTAGTTAACCTTAAATCTTTTATTAATAAAATCATCCCTGATGCCCAGAGGACTCTATGTGGTACAATTATTATAAAGATAGCTATGAAACAGACCCTTCTCACAAGAAATTTACTTAAATGTGAGTACCTGGGGTATAGAAATCAAGACTTATACAATAATTTTGTCTCTATTAGATCATCTTTTATATACAGGGTTCTGAACATGACTGCACCATAAATATTTGTGGAATGAGTGAATTAATGTCTATACTGGGAAAGATAGCATAGCATTTTCAATTAGATGATTGGCCAGGCATTGCTTAAAGATAAGGTCCTGAATTATAATGATAATAAGTATAGAGAAAAGGAAGGAAGATATGAAAGACATTTGAAAGGGGGAAAGTCCTCAAGGAAAACAAAAACCTGACTAAATTTTCAAAGAACCTGAAACAAAGCAACATGATTGATAATTTGCATTGTGTTCTCATCCTATGACCTAATCTGAACTTTGATATTTTGATGTATGACCTTGGGGGGAGTTATGTAACTTGTTCTGAGCTACAGTTCCATCATTTAAATTGATTTTTATTTCTTTAAGGTCATTGCCAGCTCTAAAATTCTTCTCAATCTGTCCTGGATGAAATACATTGACTTCTGCCAAACAGAAGGACTGGGGTTTATGTGCACACACTGAAAAAGCAAAAGCAAAATTTATGTTTCCATTCAGTCCTTGGTGTTGCACACTGCTTTGTTTGCTCAATGAGAGCCTCTTTTATTATGTGGACTAGAATACACTTTCCCTTTATTCATTCATTCATTGTAGCATTCAATGATATGCTATAAATCAATTAAGAAAATATATTTCATTTTGTGTGTTTTTCTCCTCACTATTGTATAGGCTTCTTATATTCTCAAATTGGGGAGTACTAATATGCAGTGGATATAATCCTTTTGTAACACAATTATATTGGCTTTTGAAAAGAAACCTTTTCAGAGTTTCTAGAAAATCAAATATAGATTCCCATATATACCTGCTCTAGAAAAAGCAAGAAGTCTGCTGTGAGGAATACTTTGAAACCAAAGAAGGGCAAAACAATATAGAAATAGGAATATATAAGTATAGAAACATATTCAAACACAGTAGGATTTGTGCCCTTCTACTTTTCCTCATTTGTAAAATTAAGGTATTGGACTAGTTGATCTTGAAGTAGATCTTTTCAGATTTAAACTTCTTTAATTATTCTAGGAAGGGCCAGAAAAACTATTGGAAGACTGACATATCACTTTAGGGATGCTTGAAAGGCCATCCCATCCCCTTGTTCCTAAGGAATTCCCCGAACTTGCCCAATGACTGATGCTTAAATTTCCAGTTATAACTTTGTCCACTGCCAATGTACAGCTCCTCTCCCAGGAAAATAATATTCGATTCAATAAACATTTAAGAAATCAATATTTGTAAGCCATTTGAGTGCTGTGAATCTGAAGGGGGAAGGGAAGACATTGTCTATTGTCAAGGATCTTATAACTTTTAATGTTAGCATACAATGAATTCCAAAGTAAATATAAAAAAAATGAGCAAAGGGCCAGTAAAATATTGAAGAGTCAGGGAATCCTTTATTGAAGGATTAGTACTAATATCTGTCCCAAGACTTGAAAAAAGACAAAGATTCAGAGTTGGTAATAGTTACGTACGCATATAGTAGTGAGAAAACATGGAGGTATAGCTATTTCTCTGTGATGCTTCTACACTCTAAATTCCATTTATGACTTTGTTTCCCAAGCTCCTGTCTTTGGAATATGAACTTCTTATTCTGAAAATTCACCATATCTAGCCCACATATAGACACACCACACTACTCCCTAGAAAGCATCACACTATTTAACTGAATATTTTTCTCCCTCTTCATCTCATTTCTGCATTGACTCAGAAAATAGTAATCAGATCAATATTACTAAAGTGCTCTCTTGTACATGATTTCCCCTAAGAGAATGTAACATACTTGAAGGCAGGACTTGAATTATTTACTTTTATTGATATATTCAATATATTTTTCATTAATTCATGGATGCAGTAGATACAATATTGAGTAGAAGGAATGATTAGTAAATATTTTGACTGAAAAAATTAAAAAGAATATGAGAGAACAGGAAGAAAGGTAGGAGGAGTGTCTTTGAAGAAGATGTTTAACATCAGGCTAAGGGGATTAGATTTCATTTTTTGGAGAGGAGGAAAAACAAAGTTCTTTTAGACATATCAATCATATATTTTCCCTGGGATATATATATATATATATATATATATATATATATATATATATATATATATTTGTAACTGACTGCAAAATTCTTTTAAAAGTAGAAAATGTAGAAGAACAATTATGAGGCTATGATGATAAACTAGATCAGAGATAATGAGGAAATAGAGTAGGGCATTGTTTCTGGTCATAGAGAGGAAGGAATAGATGAAAGATGTGTAAGTAGAATCAGCAAGACTCAACAGCTGACTGGATATGATTTGAGAGAGAGATGGAAAAATTTATGATGATTCTAAATTTAAGCATAAAGGAAAATTTAGAGGAATGATATGTTTATGAGGAAAGATATTGAGGTTGTACAGACTTTTTATAATCTCTCAGTTTGTGAATGATAATGAGGTTAAGGATTAAAAAGAGATGTTAAAGCTAGCTACATAGATTAGGGGGTTCTCTCCATAAAAATGATCTTTCAGTCCATAGAAGTTAATGAAAAATCCAAGAGTAATGAAATAGAGAACCAAGGAGAGGATTGAGTAACACATTGGGGTACACTCACACCTAATGTGATAGAGATAAATCATGGATTCTGTGCCAGAATGCTAGTGGTAGATGAATATTCTGTATGTCACAGCACTGAAGATGTTGACTTTTCAGAGCTGGAGGAGTCAAACCCAGAAAAGTGGTAAATGTATGGGCCACCTACAAGTTGAATTAACCTGATCTCCAAAATGCTCAACATTCTTCCTGTTTTTTAAAGGAACCTTTTAAAGTATGACAATCAGAGCTTTATTTGATTCTTGAGATATGAATTAAGTAGGGTAGAATACAGTATGCTTCTTATTTTCATTAAACAATGTGCTATTATTAATTCAGAATTAAAAGGTTTTCCTTGTTTTGGGGAAAAAAAGAAATGTAATATTTCCAAGGAAATCCAGGTTACTCTCAACACAAGAAAAATGGAAAGATTGAAAAGAAAATTTTGATGAGGAAGGGGCATTTCTTAGAAATTAAACAAGGTTATAAGATGGAACTTTGGGAAGTGAGAGCAGAAGAGAAATGTGATTAGGAAGCTGGAAAAGGACAAGTGTATGAAGAAAGGGCTTTTAAAACTGAAACACTGACTCAAAATCACTGGATTTAAGAGTACAGTTCTTAGTTCTCATTAGACAAGCTGTGGAAACATAAAGAACAGAAATGTACTGGGAAGGGAAAAAACAGTTTATAGACATCAACAATTTGTTTTCTAATTAGTATTTTTTTAATGCTATGAAAAGACAAAAAAGAGGCCATCAAAGCTGGAACTTAAAAAAAAAAAGTCTCTTTATTGTTCATGTTGCCTCTGCTGGACACATGGAAGTGCCCAAGGTAGCAGGGAGGAGCCAAAACTTTATTGACTTCTATACTGCTTTTTCAGAAGATTTTCTACTCCAGGAAGTTCCTTGTATATTCTTTTGTTGCTGCTCTTAAAGATTGAATGCATTTCTTTGTATCTGAGGCTATGGTGATGGGAGAATTTTGTTATAGACAATGGCAATATTATCTTTAATAGCTTGAGTCTCTGCTCTTCTTTAGATGTACATTATTTCTTTTCCATAATAATCCTGTAAATAAGAGACCTCATATTTATATGTCATATTTAATTTGATAAAGAATTTTTCTCACAACAATCCCATGAGTTATCCTTTCAAAACTTAAATGAATCTATATTCTTAGTGATATAGGTATTGCTATTTCATAATGATGCCTGATTATACTCTGTGATCTTTGTCCCTGTCATCTCTTAAAATGTCCCTCAGTTGTCTACTCAATGCATTGGGGTCCATACTCATAATTTTTTGGTATAGATACTAATGGGATACAAAAATTGCTCCATAGTTACCTCTCTGTTTTTGTGATTGGAGCATTTTTCTAATGACATCCTTTGCATAGATTTTACTGTATAATTCTTTACTGAAAATGTTTTGTACTGTCAATGGCTTATTCTCAAAAAGACAAAGATTCAATACAATTCTGAAGGACTTATGCTAAAAAAAGTTATGAATCTCAAGAGAAAGAATTGATGCAGTCTGAATGTAGTTCTAAGCATACCTTTTAGTTTACTATTTTTATTTTCTTGGGTTTTATCTTCTTTCACAACATGACTAATATAGAAATAAGTTTTGCATGATTACATATGTATGATCAATATCAGATTGCTCACCTTTTAAATGACGAGGAATAGAAGGGATAGAGGAGGTAAATTAAAAAAAAATTAAATGTCAAAAATTGCTTCTATATGTAATTGGGGGAAAGATCATATTTTATTTTATTTTTTGATTATAACATTCCTGAGATTAAAAAAAAATTGGTTTAATTTTAGAAAGTAATTGGTGGCAGCATTCATTATGTTTTGTTTTGTGTTTTAATTAAGTGTCCAGACCTTTTTAACAATATGCAATACATAAAAATATTATGACCAAGTAAGAATTTATACCATGTATTTTGGGATCATTTAATGTAAGGAAAACTATTGACATAATTAATTACATCAATAAAAAGTAACCAAAATCATGATTATATCAAGAGGTGTGGAAAAAGCTTTTGACAAAATACAGCACTCATTCCTATTCAAAACACTTGAAAGTATAGCTATGAATACATTTTCCATAGATTATTCAGTACATTTTTAAAACTATCAGTAAGCATAATTTGTAATGAGAATAAGTTAGCTTTAACTATAAAATCAAGAATAAAACAAGGATGTCATTATCACCAATATTAGCTGATATTGTACTAGAAATGCTATCAATAGCAATAAGAGAAGAAAAAAGAAATTAAGGAGATCAGAATGGGCAAAGTGTTGATAAAACTGTATAAAATTAATTGAAACTATCAATAAGTTTAGCAACGTATCCAGATATAAAATAAGCACACATAAATCATCATTTCTATGTATAACTGACAATGTCCTGCAAAGAAGAGATAACCCATTTAAATTAGCAATAGATAGAATGAGAACAGTCAGTATAATTTAAATGAAAATCCAACCTAAACTAATCTAATTATTCAGTTTCATCCCACCAAAACTATCATTGAACTATAAAAAAATAATAATGGAATTCATTTGGACAAAAGAAAAGGCAAAGAATAACAAAAGAAATAATGAAAAATTATTAAATATGGAGGTCTAGAAGTAGCAAATTTCAAACTATATTATAAAGCAGAAATTATCAAAATTATCTGGTGCTGGCTAAGAAACAGAAAAGTGAATCAGTGAAATATAATAGGTATACAACAAAGAGTTATTAAAATTTATAGTAATCGTGTGCTTGACAAAAGTAAAGTTCCAAGTTTTTGTAATAAGAATTCACTATTTGTTAAAAGTTGTTGGAAAAACTATAAAGCAGATTGGTTGAAACTAGATATAGACAAATAACTTATGCCATTTGCCAAAATAAGATCAAAATGGAAACATAAAGGGAGATACTATAAACAAGGAGGAAGAACAAGGAATATATTACCTCTCAGATTTGTGGACAGGAGAATTTGTGAATAAACAGATAGAAAGCATTGTGAAATGCAAAACAGATAATTTTGAATACATTAAATTGAAAGATTTTTGCACAAATTAGAAGGAAAGCATTTAGTCAAAGCAAAAAAAAATTCATAGGCAGTTTCTCAGATAGAGGTCTCATATAAAGTATGTAAAGAACTTTGTCAAATATATAAGAATATGAGCTATTCCCCAACTGATAAATGGTCAAAAGATGTGGACAGTTTTTGGATAAAGAAATAAAAGTTACATATAATTATACAAAAAAATGCTATTTCATTATTGATTAGAAAAATGTAAATCAAAACAACTCTGAGATACCTCTTTGATTAAATTGATAAAAGGGTCAAATGACAAATATTGGAGGAGTTGTGGAAAATTAGTAACATTAATACATTGTTGGTGGAACTATGGACTCATCCAAACAGTTTGGAAAGAAATCTGGAATTATACTCAGAGAGTTGTAAAATTATGTATACCTTTTGACTGTAATATCACTATTAGATTTATTTCCTAAGGTGATCAAGGGAAAATTAAAACAAATACATTTTCTAAAATATTTATAGTAGCTCTTTTTTTGTGGTGTCAAAAACAAAGGAAACTGAAGGCATGTCTATCAATTGAGGAATGGCTGAACTTTGGCACATGATTTTAATAGAATACTATTGTGCTATAAGAAATGATAAACAAGATGATCAGAAGAAAAATTTGTGAAGACTTAAATGAAGCAATAAAAAGTGAAGTGAGCAGAACAAGAAAAACTTTGTACACAGTTTTTTTACACAGTAACAACAATAACATATGATGATCCACTATGAATGGCTTAACTATTATGAATTAGACAAGGATTCTGGACAAATCTATGGGACTTATGATGAAGAAGGATATCCACCACCATAGAAGGGACAGATAGAGTCAGAATACAGTTTGAAACATATCATCCTTCACTTTATTTCCTCCATGAACTTTTCTTTAGTGTAAGCAATATGGGTTTTATTTCACAACATGATATACAGGCAAATATGTATAATATGATAATATATATATAAATATATACAGACTGTATAATAATACCTTCTTTTGTGGGGAAGGAGAAGGTGTGAGAAAGAGGAGAAAAAAAGAATAAACAGAGTTTTGAACATGACTAAGGTGAATATTTATTTCTCTTGGATAAAAATATATAATATTTATAACAAATCATATGTATTATTTTATGGTTATGTTACATGTTATATTATGTCATATGTAAAATAAATTATAACACAAAAGAAATAAAGTGTTTAATGAAATCTCCTAAAAATCCATTTTGACCACATAGTAACTAAAATATTCAAAGGGGGGAAACTGCAGATTTTGGTTCCCCTTTTCTTTAAAGTTATAGAAAATACGTACCTTTTTACTTATTTTTGGTAAGGTTTTACATAGTAAGTTCATTTCATAAAGATTCCATTGCTTATTCTTAGCAAAAGGAATCTAGTGATGTTCCTGAATTATTAACCAACAAGTTTCATTTATAGCAGGAAGCAATTGAGAAGGATATTAACATGCAGGATGCTTAGAATACAAAAAGTACTGTTCTTTAATTCATGGATAAATGGAAGGGGAAATAACATGTTGAACATTGAATTCTACCTTATAAAATGATTACAGTAGCATATATTATTCAGTTGATACATAGCCAAAATTCTTGCTCAATCTCCTGTGCCCAGATTTCCTCCCATGACTCTGAGGGCTTATTCGTTCCATGAAGAATTAGCACCCTTGCGGTTAGAGGAGAATCCTCTCTTCCTTGATTATTCTAGCATAATTTTATTTGTTTATTTGAGGAGATGCTTTCTGAATCTGCTTCAACAACTTTTATATTGAGTATATTTGGTAAATGAAGCCACATTGGAAATTAATTTAATTCTATATTAATTCAGCATATGCCTCCATGGTGACAAAAGGTATAGAGCTTGGTTTTCTCCTTCCCATCAAAGCTGAGATACTACAAAATGATATATCACATTGTCAGTTCTTCAGAGTACTTCTACAGCTTTTATCTCATTTCATTCTCATAATCAGCAAGAGTATGTAGAACAACCTATTTGTTGGCCAAAAGAGAACTGATTCTGAAGTGGGTTCAAATTTTTCCTCTGATGCAATGCTATACAAGTTCAGGAAAATCAATTTACTACTGTGGGCCTGATTTTCTTTTTTTGAAAAGGGAAATGATTGCATTACATGTCCTTTGAGATCCATAGCAGTTCTAGATATTCCCGTGATCAGAATGATAGCACAGAAGCATAGTATAGAAGTAATGAGTACAAATATTTCTATAAGTTAAAATCCTGAGAGATTAAGAGTTCTCTAGGAACAAGAAATCCTAGTCAGGAAATAGAAACCCCCCCCACAATGCTCACCCTTATTCATCACACACACACACCTATTTAAAATTCTCACTCCACAACTCTAAGATATGGAAAAAATTGATATACCTAAAAATAAGCTATTAAAGTATTTTAAAATTGTATGAGATGGTAAGATTTCACCTAGACATTTAATACAACAAATATTTAGTAAGCATCTACATTTGTAATACTTTATTTTTAGGCCTCAGAGACATAAAAATTCTTGCCCTTACATTCTTCTGAAGGAGGAAGTTACAAAAATGTGGTACAATGGAAAAAGCCCAGAAATTGAAGTGAGAATTCCTGGATTGAAATCCTCATATTTCCACTTATCACCTGGGAAGACTTGGACAAATTACCAAAATTCTGAGTCCCAGTTCTCTTATTTTTAAAAGGATTTTGGGGTAGCAGATGGATTAGATGATCTCAAAGTCCCCTTCCAAAAGCTATGATACATGCCCACAGATTAAGGCAATATTAAATATAAACAAAATTATTTGGAGGGCAAGAGAGGTATCATTAATAATCAGTAAGATTCTTAAGAAGATGGTAGCAATTGAGGTGAATAAAAATAATTCAGCAAAAACCAAAAGGGTTCCAAAAATGTAGTATTTAGTCACTGCGCCTCTAGAGGTTTGACCTACTATCTAATTGATGTTACGTGTTTGCTCTTCTGTGCTAAATTGTGACATTAAGTATCCCATTCCTCTATAGGCAGAATTCACAGCCATGCGGGACCAGTATATGAGAGGTGGCGAAGGCTTCATCATATGCTACTCTGTCACTGACCGACAGTCCTTCCAGGAAGCTGCTGGGTTTAAAGAACTCATTTATCAGGTCCGCCACACCTATGACATTCCTTTGGTGCTAGTGGGGAACAAAATTGATCTAGAGCAGGCCAGACAGGTAAGTATTAATTGAATCTGTTAGTTTTCTTTTCTGTAGATTATTTCATAGCATGTCTGGTTACCATAGCATATGAGGTCAATTCCAAAAGTATTTGTATTTATTTACTTATTTTGTAGAAAATGTATAAAGTTATGATAAGTATCCTACTGATATTGTTCTAGTGAAAGACACTCTCGAAGTATACCATGATACTGAGTCATAATGAATATGATCATTCTGATCTGCTCTCATTTCCTCCACAGAAATCAATGGCTAAGGATGTCAGTCACTAGGTATCAAATGGCATTAGAAAGACTGGTCAAGGGGGCAGCTGGGTAGCTCAGTGGATTGAGAGCCAGGCCTAAAGTCAGGAGGTCCTAGGTTCAAATCTGGATTCAGACACTTCCCAGCTGTGTGACCCTGGGCAAGTCACTTGACCCCCACTGCCTAGCCATTACCACTCTTCTGACTTGGAACCAATACACAGTATTGATTCTAACATGGAAGGTAAGGGTTTAAAAAAAAAAAAAGACTTGTAGAAAACTCTCTGAATGATGTTATCCAGTTTCCATAATTGAGTTACTAAATCTAGGCAGTAAACACAAGTCCAAGACTTTATAACACTTTATAGAAGCAGGTTATCAAGAATGAGAAAGAAAATTAATTTCTGTTTTACATGAGGGAACCAAAGTAAGGAATTTGAATTCAATTTGTTGGAACTTTGGTTCCCTCATATGAATATATATCTATATACATATACATTCATAATTTACTTTATTCAATTAAACATTAATTTAATTAAATTATTAAATTATTAAATACCTACAATGTACCAGGCACAGTGTTAAGCACTAACAATCCAAATGAAAAACAAAACAGGTCTTGCCCTAGGAGAACTAACAGTCTGATAGAGGAAGACAACACAAAAAAATAAAGCAGTAAAGAAGGTTGATACAGCTACCTTTTGTAGGACATGATTGAAAGTTCCAGAGAAGCCCCAAAGCTTTGTAGCTGGTGGGGGAAAGGGAGAGAAAAATTCTCAAGTCACCTTTTGAAACAGAAGCCCTGGATTCCAAACCCCTGTTCTCCTGTCAAGGGTGCAAGATGAGAGGAAGAGTGCTCTGATGAGATGTACTAGATGGATTTGATCTCGTAGCATAATGACATATCCCACTGATGAGGTTACTGGAGAATAAAAGCATGAGTTTGGAGATTCCCAAATGTTTCTGAGGAGTTATAGGTATGTCATGTTTCTTTAAAGTTTTTCTCTTTTTGTTTACTTATGTAATACTGATAGTAATGGGTGTCATTTTGGAGGGGGCAATTGGGCATAATTCATTCTGCCCTCTTTTCCTTCCTTCTTTGCATTTTTTTAGGATTGAATCAGCCGCATATTGTTACAAAAACAACAATTATTTAAAAAAATCCTTATTTTCCTTTCATATTAATCTTTAATTAAACTGAGTTCTAACACAATAACTTTATATTCTGATAATTAACTATGCTTCCAAAAGATAAACAAAAGAAACATAACCACTGATAAATATCAGGGTCTATTTTGAAGAATAATTTTGTTACAGGATGAATCTGGCAATACGGATGATTCCTTCCTCTATACATTTGGATTTTCCTAAACCATTTCAATTTTCCTTTGGGTAGGAAAGTGTATATTCACATTCTGGACCACTTGGATATTTCTTTGTCCTTGGTTTATGCCTGTATATACAGACAAAAGCACATATATACATATATATATATATATGTGTGTGTGTGTGTGTGTGTGTATACACACAAAATATGCCTATACATATGCAGATGTACATGTGTGTGAATATATGTTTTTATAGTGTTTCAAAAGCATTCTGCCTAGGATGTCCATTTGTACTCTGTATAAATTGTAATATATCCAAGACTTTTTTTCTATGTTCTAGGTTGAGTATTCTATCTATATTCTGATTTGCTCATTCCTTTACAATAGTAATATTCAGTGTGATATAGTTTCTAGGCATCTGTGTTATGAGTTAGAATTAGATTTTCCAACTAAATATAATTTCTTAGGAGATGGTAGACTCCTCCGAGTCTTAAAGGAAAGCTGCATGACCATGGTTGGCATGGTTAAGAGTAGATTCTTGATCATATATAATTTAGAGTAGATGGTTTCTAAGCTAACTCCCCATAGCTTGGGCTCTTCAGTTCTATCAGCCATGAACTAGGATTCAGAATTATTGGACAAGTTATTCTATTTCTGTCAGTTTCCTCATTTGTAAAATGATAGAATGAACTAGAAAATTTCAAGATTATTTTTTATCTCTAAAACTGTACTAGGCCCAGAAAGAGGTTAAATTACAGAGATTTAGAGGGAATAGCAAAGCCAGAACTAGAACCTCAATTGATTGGCTCTGTTTAAAATAATAATAATAACTAATATTTATAAATATTAGTATTACTCTGTATCAGTCCCTGTCCTAAGCCTTTCATGAATATCAACTCATTTGTTTCTCATAAGTATCCTTCAAAATAGATCATGGTTATTATCCCTATTTTATAATTGAAGAAAAAAATAGTAAATGGCTTGCCCAGGGTCATTTAGCTAATAAGTTTCTAAAAGTAGATATGACTCCAAGCCTAATGCTTAATCTATTTTATTCTACCTAGCCACCTTGCTACATTAACTATGGGTAGCTTGGACCTGAGATTCTGCATTTAAACAATGAAAATATTCAAAATTGAATACTGTTTACCAAAAGAACTGTGGGAATTTATTAAGATTTTTTAAAATGTCTAAAACTTCTATGAAAAAAAATGTTGTTGATATCCATAACACAAAGAGAGACATCTTTGAAAGCTAGATCCTTCAGAATAGGCAAAAGAAAATCACACTTCATTATTGTTTCTGTAAGAGAAGGATATTTTCCCCTATTGCCAGCCTCTGTCACAGAAGGAAGGATTGAGAAAAGACAATTGAGAGGGAGGGAAATGAGTAGAGAGGGAAATGGGCAGAGAGGGAGAGAGAAGATTCTTCTTCCCCTCTTTTTCTGGGAGAGAGGTAGCCAAGTCTTGTCCCCCTGAGAAAGGGAATATGTCTCCTCAGAGAATAGTTCTGGGAGATGGAGGACATCCACTGTCACTTCCCTAACCTGTGGTCACCCCACTATCAAGGAGAAATGGTGTTCCTTGAATTTGGCAGTTTGGATCCCTGGGATCCTGAGCTAACCTTCCGCTTTTGGGGAGAGATGTGATTCTCCCCAAATTTTCTGTCCCCTTTCCTAGCATCAGAAACCAACCAGACCTAATTCTAAAGTAGTAAAAAATTTACTTGGATTCATGGAAGGGAAGGAGAGGTAGGGGTGTCTGTTAAGGAAAGTGGGGAGTAGGAAACCCTAACACTGCTCCCCTCTGGCCGACTAGCCCCCCCCCCCAAGTTCTTAGGGGTTCAAGAACTCTCCTCTGGCCAGCTACTGGTTGATCCCTATTCCTCAGCTAACTAGATTTTTAACTGAGGAGTCTAGGAACAAGTCAGGTAGAGAGAGAAATCTCAGAGAAAAATCTGAATGGCTCTGGCCAGAGTGAGTCCAAATCCAAAACCTTCCTTGAGAATTCCGGTAGCTGTTCTTGAAGAGTCTGAGTGGAAGTGTTTTGGGGTCCCAGAAGGAATAACAGGTCCCATACAGATGGGCTCTTTCTCAGCTTCCGGGAAAACCTTCTTCCTCCTCCACCTCCCAGGCTGGAAGACGGTTGACAGTTGGAGCTTCTCTCTCTCTGCCCCTCCTCTGCTGCTCTTCAGCTGATCTCTCCTTCAGCTTGGCTTCCCATTGTAAACCCCTGGATCTCTCTTTCTTACATTACATTTCTTAGCATGTTCTAATGATAGGAAGTGATACCCTTAAATTGTTCCTTGTGACTGGAGACATTTCTATCATAAAGCCAAATAAGATTAGTGACCCAAGACAGGAACAAATGAAAGCTTGATATGATCAGAATCAACATTATAAGTGCCCTGCCCTGAAGTCAGGAAGACCTGAATTCAAATTTAACCTGAGACACATTAATTATGTGACCCTGGACAAGTCTATTCACCTCTATCCGTTTTATTATCACTAATTTATAGTGATAATAATGTAATCTATCTCCTAGGGTTGTAAGAATCAAATGGAATATTTGTAAAACTACTATTTGTACCCTTCCTGGCCCATAGTGTTTCATTTCCTCCCATATCACTAGAGTAGGTATCTATGTATCTGATAAGACAAAAGGGGAAAAAAAGAATCTGTCGCTACCTCTGGATATCATGGCACCTGATATTTCCATCATTATTAACTCCTATATTTGAAAACAATGCTTTCTTTTTTAAAACAAATATCTTATTTGGAAGGTCAGTGAAAGAGACACAACAGACACATTGTACCGTTTTTTTAAACCCTTACTGTCGATCTAATAATTGATGCCAAGTATCGTTTGTGAGGCAGAAGAGCAGTGAAGGCTAGGCATTTGAGGTTAAGTGATTTGCCCAGGGTCACACAACTAAGAAGTGTCTGAAGCTCCATTTGAACCCAAGATCCTCCCATTCTCCAGCCCTAGCGCTCTATCCACTGAAACTCCTAGCTGCCCTCATTGAACCACTTTCAGTTATTATCACTTGGATGTGAATTGGTTTATCAGAATTACTTCAGTTTAACAGGGATTGGTGAGAAAGAAGACTCGTTCATTTCCATGGGCTGTAGGAGTAGGGGAAAAGTTTGAGAATACAGATGAAGGATTTGGGGAAGGAGCCAGCTGAGTTGGGAAATCAAAGTGGGGCAAACCCGGCAATAATGAAGCTACATCAGGGAACTGAGGGCTTTGAGGATTACAAAAGAACATAGAGTACTGGATACAGGAAAATGCAACTCCAAAGACTGTCTTAGACATTTTCTGGAAAATACTTATTCTATGCCTACCTATTTTCTGATGTTGAAAGTGTGAATAATGATAGCATTTACCTCCTACATATTGTTGTGAAAAATAATAAATGTATTCTGCATATCTTAAAATCTATATTAGCTATTGTTGTTGTCTTTAAATGAAGGTGACATCATTTACCTGCAAATCATTATCATTACTCCTTAATTCTGCCAAGAGTTGCCATTGCCTATTGTAGAACCCTCCTTAAGTCCTAGTTTTCTTCCCCCACTCTGTGCCTCCTTGTACACACTCTTATTTCATAAAGTCCTCAGCTGTCATTCCAGGGAGTGGGCTTGGGTTAATTCTTGTTTTCCCTTAGCTTTACTCAAATGTAAAAACAGTACTCTGAATGAAATGAGTTTCAGGGATTCTAAGAGATAGATTTTAAAATGTTCCATGACAATTGCTAGACCCCAGACTGTTTTATCCAAAGATAGAACAAGACAAACCCCTAAAGCTGACAGCCTAATTGCAACTTAATGCTTAGCTTGAGGCCTTGATAACAAAGCTCTCTGAAATCCTTGGAACCCTTTAAGCACCAAGTAGGATTCCTGAAATAATATCTACTATTCCTTTATGGAAGTCCCTAGTCCAAGTGATCATGTCTTTTGCAGTGAATTGAACTGTATAAAATATGGAGACAAGGAATAAACAAACTTGTGTAACACTCATGATGGCAATGCCCTTCCTGCACACTTACTTGTGAATTATGCTGCGCAGATACTTAGTAGCTCCATTTTACAGATGAAGAAGCTAAAATTAAAACTTCTGTTCAATGTTACAAAGCTAATAAGTAAAGCAAGATTTCTTTTTTTAAAAATGTATCTCTTGGCTCTAAGGCCAAAATATTGTCTCCTGCATTGTACTGGCAAACCCTCCTCTGAATAACATTTATAAAATTGATTATAAATTTAAAAAAAATGACTGAGGATCTGCTTTGTATCTAGTACTGAGCTATGGAATTAAGAGATGTGGAAAATAATTAAGGAGTATGTGTGTGGGGGGGTACTATTTTCAGAAACATTTTATTTTTAGTGAGACAACACATTACACATGAACCAGTTAGAGAACTATAAGGGTTATATGGGTCACTGTAATCACATGTCACAATGAATGGTTGAAAAAATAAATGCTTTGAGAATTCAGATAGAATAGTAGGAAATGTTTTAAGGATGATTTAAGAATTAAGGAAACCATGTGGGAATATAATTATAAATATATAGGTAATAATGATTCTATTTTATTATTAAATGGTGATGATATGAGAGTTTAAGGTGTAACTGTCAAAAACAACATTTACTTAATTATACCTGGAGTTGAAAATTGTGTAATTAATTTCTGTATCCTAGAACTCCAATTCTCAGTATCCCATGTTCCTTCCCACATTACGTGCTGATGTAGGGAGGATATAAGTTTGGCTTAGGCCCGCCTCTCCCTCTCTCTTTCAGTGATACTGTGCTGTGGGGGGTGAAGTGAGGTGAGAGGTAGGAGAACTTGCTCATGTGGTTTTGTTAGATAATTAGGGCTTTTTTTTTGCTTCTATTTCCTTTTTTTCCTTCTATTTCAAGTGATTATTAATAAAGTCTATAAAATCTAATTAATGGAGTGTTGGACATGAATTTAAATCTTACATAATGCCTATTATAAGGTAATCTTGAATTTCTAGGAATCTTTACTCCTCTGTGATATATGTATATTTACAAACATGTATGAAATACAGATGTATGGCTATACCTATGTAAACGTACATGTTATGCATGCTTGTAAAAATACAAATATAATATATAAATACTGAGTTCCCACTTGTGTATCATACATATGTATATATATATGTGCATTATGTATATGTATGCATGTAACTATGCTCATCTATATATGTTAAGTGCACATATATGTCTAAAGAGTGAGAATGTGTGTCTATGTAGAATGCATATCCACACAGTTATGTGTATATGAACATGTCTGTATATAAAGTTACATGCATATATGAACATATATATATGTATATATATATAAATATAAATATATACCTGTATAGTCATTCTAATATGCATGAACATATTTCCTATTTCTGTTAGGTGGCACAGTTGATATAGTGTGAGACTCGAGTCAGGAAGAAACCCAGATACTTACTAGCTGTGTGACTCTTAGCAAGTCACTCAATCCTATGAAACTCAGTTTCCTCATCTATGAAATGAACTAGAGAAAGAAATGGAAAACCATGACTAAGATCTTTCCCAAGAAAACGGGAAATTGTATAATAAAGTGTTGGACACAACCAAAAAATGGCTGAACAACATATATATGTTTAGACATATGTACACTTAAGATTTTTTAATCAATATCATTTATTGATTTCTTGGGGAAAATGAAACTTTAATTATTGTAATGATTCCTTTCTTACAACAGGTCAAGAAAAGTAAATTATCCAATAAAATTAATTTTAAAATGCACACATATATTCAACTTTAACACAACAAATACTCATTAATATAAAGAGAAATCCATATCCATGTGACTTTTATATATATACATATTTAAAATATAAAATTTTATTATATATAATTTTAACATTATATATTTATATATAACAAAATATATATGTATTTAACCTAAAATATAACATAATATATATATATATATACATATTTAAAACATAAAATCCATATAGCCATGAGTTATATATAATAAAATATACTATAGTTTATAACATGTAAGTTCTGCATTATATATTATATATTGTGTATACATATATATATATATATATATATATGAATGTGTCTATATATACACATATGGCTTTTTATATCTCATGTATATCTGAAATCACATACATGAGTTATAAATATAATACATTGTTATGATTTATTACATATCCTATATCATTATATATAAATACATATTTAAATGTATACTTCATTTATATGAGTGTATGTTTGTATATAAATTATTATGTATTCACACACACAAAGTTTAAGAGATATTCCTTTAGCAAACCATTTTTTAAAAATTTATACATCCCAAGGCCAAGCAGGCTCCCACCTCTTTACCTCAGGAAACATGACAACTCCCTGAGACAGATTCAGTTCGACCTGGGAATGTTACCATTTATTTCCTTCCCTGATTCATAGCACATCTGCTGAATTGTTTGCGCTTCACGGGTCATTGGCCATGTTTGTAAAATTGACAAGTCAGACAAAGGCTGTAAGAACAAGACTGTTTCTTTCTAAGTGGAAAAAAAAAAGAATTAAATGAAGCATTGGGAACCAGACTTGTTGCTTGAAGCAAATCTCAGCACCAAATTAACTGCTTCCAAATATTCCAGAATCCCACCACTCAGAGAATATTATGTTCCCAAAGGAGACCACCATGGAATAAATATGGTGAGACAGAAGGTGTGTGTGTCTGTGGTGCTTTGTTACCTTTACTTTCAGAATTTCACCTGCAGATACTCTTTACTGCCCATGATAGGGCCACAGTCCCAAACTCCATATCCCTTAGGTAGCTGTCAGAGTTGTAATGAGACACTCAGTCAACTATCAGCCTGGATAAATTCCCTTCTACAAATTTGGCCCTAGTTACTCACCAATAAAACACCCCATTAAACAGTGATCTTTATAGGGAGCCAAGGTGGCAGATTAAAGGAAGCAACCCAGCCAAATTCTCCCAACATTCCCTTCCAACAGAATTTAAAATAATTCCTCAAATCAAATTCTGGCATGGTGGAGCCCAGTGTCTCCGTGTGAGACATTTTCCCAGCCTAAAACAGCTAAGGAAGTCCATAGGATATGTCTTCAACGGTAGGTTGGGGCCACCTTAAATCATCAGTCACAGAAGTAGTGGTAGGCCTTGGAGTCAGTGACAGCAGTAGTGGCAATTTCAGGAGCTCTCAGCCCGGAGATCATAGGGGGGTTTGGAAAATTGATCAGAAACAGATTATGGAACCACTGGTGCTGTTTGGCAATTTTATTGCCCAAAGGCATTCTTAGGTCATAGTTCCAGGTCAGAGAGAGAGAAGAGTGCTTCTGGTCACTAAGGAGGGATCAGAGCCTCAGTCTTAGTTCTAATGCAGAGAGGGGCTCTAACACTTGCAACAGCAGGAGAGGAAGGGACCTAACCTGGTTACAGTTCCAGGGCTAAGAGGAATACTAGTATTTGCAGCTGCAAGGAGTAGGCCCATTCCTGGGTAAAGATTGGAATACAAACCAGTAAAACGGTGACCACACCACTCCTAATATCATATTACTTTGTAACCAATAAAAACTTAAAGACCATGAGAACTCTTCCTGAATATAGTAAATTAACAAACAAACAAAACACAGCAACAACAAAATCCTCTGGATTTTAGGACAAAGCCTTCCTTTGTGCAGATGACCAAAGTCCAATTTTAACATAAAGTTCAAGATCAGGAAACAGATTGGAAGGAGGTAACTAGGTGGTTTAGTAGAGTGAGAACCAGGCCCAGAGATGGGAGGTCCTGGGTTCAAATTTGGCCTCAGACACTTCCTAGCTGTGTGACCCTGGGCAAGTCACTTAACCCCCATTGCCAAGCCCTTACTACTTTTTCTGCCATAGAACCAATACACAGTATTGATTCTAACATGGAAGGTAAGGGTTTAAACAAACAAATAAAAAAAGAAACAGGTTGGAAACCTGAGGAAACAACAAATTTTCTTGGGGACTATCTCCAACGTCTTTCACCCTTTCACTGCATTGGTCTTCTCTCCCTTCCCCCATATACTACTTTATGAAACATAAAATTACCCCATTTTATTTCTTTTCCCATTTATCTTATTATTATCCTCTTTTTTTAATCCCTAGTTAACATTTTTTTTTGACATTTCATCCTATACATTTTGTCACTGTTTCCTCTAAGTATACTTCTTTTAGCTACTCTGATGATAATAATTTTTTCCTCTTTTTAAAATTTAGAATATTTTGATGATTTGTGATCCACACCCCCTGTTCTTTCCTCTCCTATCCTGAATCTGACAAGCAGTTCCCCTGGGTTATATATGTATCATTGTTCAAAACCTATTTCCATGTTATTCATTTCTGCAGTAGAGCGATCCTTTAAAATCAAAACCCAATCATATCCCTATCACATGATCGATCACATGTTTTTCTAATGCATTATTGTTTCCAAAATTCTTTTTCTGGATATGGATAGCATTCTTTCTCACAGATTTCTGTGTACAATTTCTCACAGTCTCTGTGTACAATATTCTCCTGGCTTTGCTCCTTTTGCTCTTCATCAGTTCCTGGAGGTCTTTCCAGTTCACATGGGATTCCTCCAGTTCATTATTCCTTTTAGCACAATTGTATTCCATCACCAATGATACCAAAATTTGTTCAGTCGTTAACCAATTGATGGACACCCCTTGATTTTCCAAATTTTGGCTACCACAAAAAGCATGGCTATAAATATTTTTGTAAAAATTTTTTTCCTTAGATAATAGCAGTTTTTAAGAGTTACCAATATCATATTTTCTTATAGGAATACAAATCATTTGAACTTATTGAGTCCCGTAAAAAAATAGTTTTTTGCCCCCCCCCTCCATTCTTAATTACATTTTGTGGATTCTCTTGAGTTTTCTGTTTGGGCATCAAATATTCTGTTTAAGTCATGCCTTTTCTTTAGGAATGCTTGTAAGACTTCTATTTATTAAATGACCATACTGTCCCCTACAAGAATATAGTCAATTTTGCTTAGTAGTTGACTCTTGGTTGTAGACCCAGTTCCCTTTCTTTCTGGTCCTTCAGCCAGATCCTATGTTATCCTAACTGTCATTCCATGATATCGGAATGATTTCTTCTTAGAAGTTTGTAGTATCTTTTCCTTGGTCTGGTGGTTCTTGAATTTGGCTATAACATTCCTGGGCATTGTCATATAGAGATTTAATGTAGGAGGTGATCTGTGGATTCTTTCAATCTCTACTTTAAGGAAAAATAATTTAAAAAATAGAATTGACAATGATAAAAGAGGCACAAAATTCACTGAAGAAAAGTACTTTAAAAATCAGAATAGAACAAATGATAAAGGAGATACAAAAATTAATGAAGAAAAGAAGTTATTAAAAATTAGAAGTGGGCAAGTAGAAGCTAAAGACTTCATGAGACATCAGAAAAGGATTAAGTCAAAAGAATGAGAAAAGAAAAGAAAACATGAACTATCTCATTGGAAAAACTTTTAACCTGCAAAATAGATCAAGAAAAGTTCATTTAAGATTTATTGGTATACCCAAAAGCTATGATCAATAAAAAGTGCCTAGACATCATACTTTAAGAATGTATAAGGGAAAAATCCCCTGATATCTTTCAGAGGATATAATAGAAATTGAACGAATCCACTGATCAGCCCTTGAAAGAGATACCAAAATGAAAACTCTTAGGAATATTATAAGTAAATTCCAGAACTCCAAAGTCAAGGAAAAATATTATAAGAATATCGAAAGAAACCATTCTAATATTATGCTGCCACAGACAGGATAACACAAGATTTCAAAGAATTTAATGTTAAAGGAGTAGAAGGCTTCGAATATAAGCTCTAAAATGCAAAGAGCTAGTGTTACAATTAGGAATAAAGTCAGGAGTAAAGCTATGGGACAATAATATACTTACCTAAACAGTATAATATTTCAAGAGGGGATAATATTAAGTATTTAATGATATGGAGGAATTCCTAACTGTGACAGAGGCCGGCACTAGAGTAAAAGTTCCAAGCAGAAGAGTATGTGAAATTGATCACCTCTATGGGGGAGGGGCCCCAGGAGTGGATTCCGGAGGAGGAGAAGACTCTGGCTTGGAGAATAGTGAGTGTCTCTTGGTCTTGAGAAGCCAAAGAGAGAAGTTGGGGAAAAAGACTTTCTCCTAAGGTTTACTCATTTTTCCTGCTGGTACAAAACTTAAATAAGGGACTGGAACAGAATCCATTAGACTGAAGCAAAGTAGGCAGGACTAGCCATCATGATTTCAGATAAGGCAAAAAAGAAATGGACATAATTAAAAGTTGATTGGGAAATCTATGTGGTGCATTGTAAGGAGATTGCAGCCTAGAGTTAAGAAGACTGAACTTCCTTAGTTGAAATCTGGCCTCTGACACTTAATAGTTCCATGACTTTGGGCAAGTCATTTAACTCTGATTGTCTCAGTTTGATCATCTTTAAAAATGTACCAGAAAATGAAATGGCAAACAATTCCAGTATTTTTGCCAAGAAAATCCCAAATGCAATCACAAAGAGTCACTCATAACTGAAAATAACTCAATAACCAAAAAGAGATAATTAGAGAAAGTACATTTTATAAAAGGTACAAGAGATAGCAAAGTAATATCAAAAACATTTACAGACTTATTTTTGATGGAAGCCTCATTTCTAAAATATATAGAGAACCACATCAAATTTGTTTTTAAAAAAAGACCCATTCCCCAATTGATAAATGCTCAAAGTATATGAATAGACTGTTCTCGAGAAAAGAATCAAAGTTATTTATAGTCACATAAAAATTGCTAAAAAGCATGATGATTAAAGCGATACAAATTAAAACAACTCTGAGGTAAGATTAAAAATTAATATCCAAATACTCTAATAATTATTTTTAATAAGATTTATTAATTGAAAGAATAGCCTTAATAAAGAGGAATTGCCCTGCCAGCAAAAAGCAGGAAGTGAACTAGGAGAGCCTGGGAAGAAACATGTCCACCCAAAAGGGCGGAGTTCAAATTTATTTACAAACATGGGGACACAAAGTGAGAGACACAAAGGAAAGGAATTCTGGGAAAAGAAGGGAAATCTGGGGAACGTAGTCCTGGGTACTATATTCCATCTATACAGGTATTACCTCATGCCCATCAGAAATTATAAATGTGGGGGGGGCAGCTGGGTGGCTCAGAGGGTATAAAGGGCTTTTAATGGGAAAAAAAAAAGGATTTTGTACTTGCTTCTGTAGGCAATAAGATGCTACTGAATGACTGGATGACTGAATGGAGGATGAATTGGAGTAAGGGGGATCAGGAAGACCACTCTACCTTTCCTAGCTAACTAATAATCCAGATTTGATGATATAAGAATTTGTGCTAGGGTAGTAGCAGTATCAAAAGAGAGAATGGAGCATTTTGCAAAGGTGAATTGGACTAGTTTTGGAAAGAGTTTGGATACTGGGGTGAGAGAGAGTGAGAAATCCGGGATGACTTCTAGGTTGTGATACTGAGGATTTGGGAGGATAGGATTGCTCTACCCAGTAACAGGACTAAAACCTCTGGTACAAGGCTTGCTGAGCTCATTTCAGGGCTGCTCCTCTATCTTCCTACTCTGCACAGGAACTTTCCTAAACCTTTTCATCTCTCTTCAAATCTCCCATGCTTCCCTCTCTCCTTACTTTCTAAGCAGAGAACAGTTCTTTAAACTTTGATGAGGTCAGTTCAGAATTTTGAGTGATTTTCTCTGCCTTTGTGGGAAGGAGCAAAGACCATGAATAGTGGAAGTGACCCAAGGCTGATGCTTAGCTTGGCATTATCAGTAATATGTTACCTATATAGATATTTACTTATTTATAAAATACTTTAATATAGATGAAATTTTTACCTTTCTCGTTTTTCCTTACTTTTATATTATTGTTAGTTAAGCCACCATCTTCCCAGTCATTCAGGTTCTCAACTTCAGTGTCATCTTCCAGTGCTCTGTCATGGTCATTCCACATAGCCAATCTATTGCCAAGTTTTGTAGTTTCTACCTTCACAATATATCTGAAAAATCTCCTTCTCTTGACTCACACAGCCACCATCCCCAGGTATAGGTTTTCATCACTTCATACCTGTAATATTATAATTGCCTTGTACTCGGTCATCCTGCCTTCCTTAACTCCCTGCCCAAAACTAACCTCTCAACTGCCAAATTTACTTAAAGCACAGGTTTTATCATGTCCCTTCTGAAGCCCCTGAGCTTCAGTAGCTTCTTAATACATCAAATTTTTAAAAAACAAACAAACAAACATTTCTTGGCATTCAAAAACTATTCCCAATTGAACTCTTTTAGCCTTTCCAGTCTTTTTCTTTACTCTTTCTCAAGCACTCTGATTGCAGTGTCTGGGGTGCTCAGGGAGGACGAACACCTCTGGTATGAGGGATTGCTGAGCCCTTTTCAGGTCTATTCATCTGCCATTGGTGTCTACCTGCCATTGAACTCTTATCTGTGACTCCAAGAACAGTGGACATACCACAGCAAACCTATTTCAGTAGATGGGCTAAACAAGACAGAATATAAGCAAAAGGCCTTAAAACTTTCTACCCCAAACTTATGAAGACTTCCTCCAGTGGAAGAAGGGTTGAGAACAATTTGCTCCTGTTGTTCCAATCAGCAGCTCTTAAAGATGCTGATAAAGATCAGGTAGAGATTGATCAGATACTAAGAAGGAGACATCAAATTCATCCATTGCATCCTGGATCATTGCTGGCCATCCTGACTTTTGTCATGCCCCTGGACTTTGATATCTCTGGAAGAGAGAATGAGGTTGACAAATGTATAATACCACCTCACTTAAATCCAATTCAAATGCAAGTCAAGGCATAAACCAGTATTGTCACTGGTCCTCTTTAAAATGAAGGACAATTTATCCAGAGATTTCTGGATATTTCTAGAACTTGAATTTCTACTTGCTTACTCTCTACCTTTTCATCAACTGTCCCCATACCTGAAACTCTCTCCCTTCTTACCTTTCTCTATTGACTTCCTTTAGTTACTTTCTTTTTTTTTTTTTAAAAGCCCTTACCTTCTGTCTTGGAGTCAATACTGTGTATTGGCTCCAAGGCAGAAGAGTGGTAAGGGCTAGCAATGGGGGTCAAGTGACTTGCCCAGGGTCACACAGCTAGGAAGTGGCTGAGGCCGGATTTGAACCTAGGACCTCCCGTCTCTAGGCCTGGTTCTCAATCCACTGAGCTACCCAGCTACCCCCCCTTTAGTTACTTTCAAGATTTAGCCCAAATCCCAATTTATAGGAAGTCTTTCCTATTCCTAACCAACCTAAGTCCTTTTATTCCCTCATTGCGAGTGCTTCCCCACTTAAAGTATTTTCTATTTCTTCTGTATGAATCTTAGTTATACATATTTTTGTTCATGTTCTTTTTTCCATTGAAATAAAAACTTTTTGAGGACAGGGATCATATTTATGCCTTTCTTTGTACTCTCATAGAATTTAGCACAGATTCTGACACATAATAAGTACTTAATACATTATTGTTGATTAACATTTTGGGTTTGATTTGATTTTTAAAATTTTTCATGGTTACATGATTCTTATTATCTCCCTTTCCTCTTACCTACCTCATCCCAGAGTTGAGAAGCAATTTCTCTGGATTATACATATATTATCACTCAAATCCTATTTCCATGTTATTAATTTTTTTAATAGAGTAATCTTTTAAAACCAAAATCCCAAATCCTATACTCATATAAACAAATAATAAATCATATGTTTTCTTCAGGATTTCTACTCTCATAGTCCTTTCTCTAGATGTGGATAGCATTCTTTCTCATAAGTCCCTCAGAGTTTTGACTGACATTTTTAGCATAAAAATTCTCAAAATAAAATGCCATTTTAATATGTCTGCAATGTAATTCATTTTTTAAAAACTACTATATCAAGACTGATATTTTGTCTTTATAATAGTTATTGCAGAAAAACACATTTCACACAAATTACATCTAATTATTATTGAATATCTTTGAAATGTATGTCACTTTCATTAATCAAACACTCAGCCCACTAGCATAAAGTATGATAATTTCAGTTTTAAATATTTGATTAAACAAAGTATAAAGATAAATCTATTAACCATTATTTTTCAAATGGAGTAAGGCCAAAGTGGCAATATTTATCTGTAGTAAATGCTCAGTTTATCCATTAATATTTAGAAGCATCTAGGTATTCAAAATAAAATAATTGCTTAAGCAATTATTTACTTTCTTCAATTTCATCTCTAGGGATATTTTTAAATTGGGAAACAAATCAAAATTATTTTTAATGTTTATACATTGTACAGTGTTTCCTCACAAAACTATCACTTTGTTTTCTAGTTCAGATCAGAATCTTGCATTATAGATACCAAATAAACAAGTGTCAGAAGAAAATGGTATAAATAAATTAGAGTATACCACAAAATAACATATGTTTCAATTTATAGGTAAACATTCCTTGAAGGTACAATTTATAGGTACATTCCTTGAAGTACATTGGCACAGAAAAAGTAACATATTTTGTAGTAAAGTAAACTCTCCACATGTGGTCACATAATTTTTAATACCTACTTTGAAGAGATTTTTAAAAAAATTAACAACTTAAAAATTAATATATAAATAACTCCTTACCTGTATTTCTTAACACTAAAAGTGGTCCATGAAGAAGAATATGTATGCAAATTCCATGAGGGGTCAGCTTTTTAATTGGCATACTTGAGCCTGAATTTGTCCTCATATTATTTGAATATCATCATTCCAGCATCTAGTAATATTCTTTCAGATTATAAATTTTAAACTAAAGTCACTATCAAATGTATTGAAATTTTACTTTCTTGGGGCATTAAGATATTTGTCAATTAACAAATCTTCCCTAGCTTAAATTTCAATGACATATTGTACACAATATCTGATTATTATCCTTGTATCCTCAATTACATGTATTGCTTTGTTCATTCCCTATGTTATTGTTTACTTTTTTTCTTAAATTAATGACTAAAATTTTAAGAAATGTGGGGATTTTTCTTTTCCACTCCATTATCTGCAAATAGTACCATTTTTAACTCTTCATCATATGCTTTTCCAACTATAATTTTGCTATGTCAACATTTAAAGGCTTGTGGGAAGCTAGGTAGCTCAGTGGATTGAAGCCAGGCTTAGAGACAGAAGGTCCTGGAATCAAATCTGAACACAGATATTTCCTAGCTATGTGACCCTGAGCAAGTGACTTATCTAACATTACCTAGCCTTACCACTTTTCTGCTCTCTTACAAAGCCTTCATTCTCTGATGAAGATATTTCTCAAATATATAGAGAATTGAATCAAATTTATAAAAATAAAAAGTATTTCCAATTCAACATATAATAAAAAAAAAGGAATAGGCAACTAGATGAAATTAAAAGTATCTTTTGTTATATTAAAAAAATCATCCAAGGGGGCAGCTGGGTAGCTCAGTGGATTGAGAGCTAGCCCTAGAGATGGGAGGTTCTAGGTTCAAATCTGGCCTCAGACACTTCCCAGCTGTGTGACCCTGGGCAAGTCACTTGACCCCCATTGCTAGCCCTTGCCACTCTTCTGCCTTGGAGCCAATACACAGTATTGACTCCAAGACTGAAGGTAAGGGGTTAAAAAAAATCATCGAAATCAATTTTAATTAGCAAAATGAAAATTAAAACAACTATGACCCATAAGATTGGCTAACATGACAAAAAAAGGAAAATAAATGTTGGAAGGTTTAAGGGATAAACTTAGGGGTTTTTGAGAGAATATATTATACTAGTGGTTGCCAGGGATTAAATCAAATCCCAATAAAAATACTCAAGTCAGTTTGGGAATTTCATGGTGGTTTAATTAATATAGAGGGAAGGAATTAAGAAGAAGAAGAGAGTTAAAGGGGTATAAGATTTCTCCGGCCAAGCCTAAGCCAAGGGAAGTTCAGAGAACTCAGTCATGAGGTCTCCTAAGAAGATTAGGTGCTTCCTAAGAGTATAGTGTTTTGGAAGGTAAAGGAAAAAGGAATCAGCCTAAACTCACTAACTTAGTATGCTCACACTAAGACCCAAGATGCCAAAGCTGCCCAACATTCCCCACATTGCCAACAGAGAACAACATCTCCACAAGCCAGAGCCAGAGCCAGAGCCATGTTTCCATGAGAGAGAGACTGGAGAGAGCAAGAGACGCGAAATATATAAACTCTTTTTTACATCACTTCCTGCATCTCACATGTACCAATGGTAGTTTAAGCTTGACTTAGGACAGACCAGGGGGTCTGTCAGTTGTTTCTTATTTGTCACTTGCTAGCACATGTCAGTCACAGGTCATCCTCCTCAATACTTAATCCTTAAGTAGTCGTATATACATTCCTGTTTGTTTGGATTTTAAAGATTTGATAAGGGTGGAGAAAATCTAAAATTCACAAAAGAATGAGGAAAAACTGGTACACTAATATGTTGTTAAAACTATGAACTGAGAAAATCATTCTGGAGAGCAATCAGGAATCATGCTTAAAGGGCTATAAAATTGTGCCTATCCTTTAATCCAAGAAGGTACTACTCCAGATCTGTATCTCAAAGAGTCTAAGGATGGGGTAAAAGAACTTGTCTTTACCAAAATATTTATAGCAGTTTTTTTTTTTAAACAAACAAACAAACAAACAAAAGGGGTGTCCATTCATTGGTAAATGGCTGAACAAGTTCGGTTATACTATTACGATGGAAAAATCTTGTGCCATAAAAATTGGAAAACGAGGGGATGCCCTTCAATTGGGGAATGGCTGAATAAATTGTGGTATATGTTGGTGATTGAATACTATTGTATTCAATAATATATTGATTGATATATTGAATATATTGAATAATAAAGCGGAGGAATTCCATGGGGACTGGAACAACCTCCAGGAAGTGATGCCAAGCAAAAGAAGCAGAACCAGGAAAACATTGTACACGGAGACTGATACACTGTGGTACAATCGAAGGTAATGGACTTCTCCATTAGTGTCAATACAATGTTCCTAAACATTCTGAAGGGATCTAGGAGAAAAAACACTATCCACAAGCAGAAGACAAACTGTGGGAGTAAAAACACCGAGGAAAAGCAATTGCTTGACTACAGGGGTTGAGGGGACATGTCTGAGGAGAGACGCTAAATGAGCACCCTAATGGAAATACCAACAACAAGGAAATGGGTTCAGAGCAAGGACACATGTAATACCCAGTGGAATTGTGCATCGGCTATGGGGGTGGGGGGGAAGAAAATGACCTTTGTTTCCAATAAATAATATTTGAAAATGACAAATATAATAATAAAAAAAAGACAAACAAGATGAAAAAAGAAAACCCTTGAGAGTCTTATATAAAATGATACAAGGTTAAATAAGCAGAATTTTGCCCAGGAAAATTTTGTATAAAATAACAATAAAGTATGATAATCAACTGTGCATGACTTAAATATTATCAACAAAGCAAAGATCCAGGACAATTCCATAAGATTCAAGGAAAAAAACGAATAAAAAAAGAAAGAAAAGTATGTCTGCCTCCATAGAAGGAGAATCTGAATACAGTTTGAAACATACCATTGTTCACTTTATTTCCTCAATGAATTTTCTCTATCATAAGCTATATGTCTTATTTCACATGATGAACATGGAAATATGTATTATATGATAGGGTATATACAACCTATATAATATTACTTGCCCTCTTGGAAAGGAGGAATGAATGAAAGGGAGGGAGAGAATAAGGATTGCAAAAGTCAGAAAAGAAATATGAAAAATTCTATGAACACAAAAAAATAAACATAAGACCAATGGATCTCTTATTAAATGAAGATTTATATACCTTGTAATTCTCTGTAAATAATTTTTTATGAGGCAAGCAATATTTGTGATGTCACAGACATGGCAATAAAAAGTTTGCTAATTATCTCTGGAAAATTACCTTGTCTTGCCAACATATGTTTTATATACTTCAAAGGTATTTTAAATTCTTATTTTTTTCACTATAAATACATAAAGAATGCATATAAGGCAAATACTTTCCTCTCCATCAATGATAATACTTGAGGATCCCAGATATAAGTATAGGGATAAAATTTTCTAGATTGGGGTATTTTACTTTGAGGTGCCATATTTGTTCTACTTAAACTATTTTTATTTTATTTTCACTGGTTTCAATGGCACTAGTCAATTTTCTCATCAAATCAGTTGTCTGTTTATCTATTATGAAGAAATTTTATTTCATTCTTAAAAAACAGTAATAATTCAACTTAATTATAACCGATATTTTCAAACAGTCATTTATACCAATTTTCAAATCATTTCACTTTATAAAAAGTTATAGGAATTTTCCATAATTATTATTGTTAACTTATTATATTAATTAATGATATTGATAAAATATGACACTATGGTACTTTTTACACAAACAAATGTATTAACTTGGAAGTTTTTATGAAATTCAAATGAAGTAAGTTCTAAGATCATATAATTCATCTATGTCATATGCTCTAAACTTATTGACTATAATAGTGGAACACATCTGTGTCAAGATTTAAAGTGTCAACATATATGAAAATGTACTTACTATATTTAATAATCAATGTGGTGCATACACTGTCAAAGTATATTTGACACTGATTTAGTTTAAAAAATGTATTGACAAAGTAAATGTATGTATATGAGAATTGTATTCAACAATAAATAATAATCTTGACCATTTTTTTCATAGCATGATCTTCCTTATCTAGTGTCATGCTAGTGACTTATATTGAAGCAACACTGTCCCCAGGGGAATACATCCCAGACTTTGGAAAAATCTGAAGCTGAGTAATGGCTGATAAGGATTATTTCAACTTTCTCTGAGCTTTATTTGTAATAATGACTTTTGGAGACCTCAAATCCTAAAAAACAAAAAGAAATGAATCATGATTCATGACCTAGGAATTTCACATAATTATGATTATAAATATGAATTGCTAGGCAAAACAAGTATTTATTGATATAGGATTAAAAATTGGTCCTTCCTTCTGTTTTATCTGTAATAGTGTATAAGTAGAGTTTATTTTTAAGAACAACCCATTTCCAAATTATTTGTCTTACAACTGACTCAGGAAAGTAATTAGATGTTCAGTCAAGAGGTTTCTCTGATAATCTCTTTTATTCAATTTTATTCCTAATTTCTCACCAATGGGCATTGATTGTTTCAATCATATCCTTGTTTCTAATTTACAGCATTCATAACTAGTCTCAAGACTTTTGTTTTTGTCATTTACTCCAGCTGAAATCATCTCTGTAATTCCTCCTTTCTCCTTCTTTCTAGATACTTCTTGATTCTAGGGCTAAATTAAAAGCTACTTCTTAAACTAAAAGTTCTAAACCAACTCAACAACAGCCATCATTGTTTCTGATCTTTTATATAAATTTTAAATATTTGCCACAAATCAATCAATTAATCTCTCTCTAAATATAAATAGATATATAACTTCAAAAGATATTGACATATATAAAAATTAGATATAGGCATATCGATATATATGTAATAGAACATCCAATATATCATGATTATCATCATAATTCTATAGTACTTTGATATATTGTTCATTGTCTGATAATCCCAATTTTCAGCTTAAATGTAATTTCCTCAAGAAATTGTTTTATTTACCACAGAATCTGGAATAATGCTATGCAGACAAATGTTGCAAAAATAGTCAGTGTTTGAGTGATAATCAAACTGTACTTCACACAGTCTTGAGGTTTTCCTGATTCCAGCAAAATACTCTGGAACAGAACCATAATAGAATTGAATGTTAGAGCTAGAAGGGGATTTTAGAGAGTCAGAAAATAGGATTAACTCTCCCCTTGTCTATTTTTAGCTAATCAAATCAAGAACTTAAAATACCCCTACTTGACACTAAGTAAGAGAGCTTGCAAGTCACTTACTAGAGTAAGCTTACACCTCCAAAGGTCACTGCATCCCCTGCTGGGCAGTGCTAGGCAAATTGAAAGTGCAATTGGTTCCTGTAAAGTGGGAAACAACAGGAAGTGACATGAGTAAACTGTTTTTAAAAGGCCAGCACTGGTGAGCTGGACTGGAGGAGGATACTCCTTCCCTGGATGCTGAGTTGGCTTGTGGGAGTGATTGGAGTGATTCCTTCCTTGGTTCTTTGGTGAGGAGACAGTCTCTGCTTGTTGGTGCTATGGTGGGATCCTCCCTTCAGTGTGAATTCTGGTGATTTTCTTGGCAGTCTTAGCCTTGTGTGCACTGAAGGTTCTCCGTGTATTCTTCAGTGTCTCCTGGCTCTTCAGATTGGATTTTGGATTTTGTCTTCTTAACTAGGATTTTGAATTCTGGTGAGATTTGCTTTCAGATTTCCATTTGTGGTCTGGAGCCTTTAGGATTAAATTTAGGATATTTTGTAGCTAGTTTCTGTTTCTTTATCTACATTTTTCTACTTTCCCTCTTTCTATCTCTTTGTAAATAAAGCTGCTAAAAGTCAATTTTGATTTAAGCTATAATATTTTTATATCAGAGACCACAATATCACTTTAGAATTCTCATGTTTAGCATAAAACCTAAATTTAAATTCTTACATTTAAGATTATTTTCTTTATCCTTCACACTCTATTCCATATATCCCAATTTTATAGCCAAAGAAATTTAAACCCAGAAAAAGATGAATTGTCTGAGATCACACAAGATTCCTGGAATAGGTAGGGCTAGAAACCAAGCTTTCTCTCTTCTTGTTCAAAGTTCTTCCCTTGGTAAAGCCTTCCACTAGATAGATAGATAGATAGATAGATAGATAGATAGATAGATAGATAGATAGATAGATATAGACATATAATCAAATCTACATATACATATATATATATATATATATATAATTTTATAAAAGCCCTTATCTTCCATTTTAAAATCAAAACTGTATTAGCTCCAAGGCAGAAGATCTATAAAAGCTAGGCAGTGAGAGTTAAATGACTTGCCCATGATCACACAGCTATGATGTGCCCTGAGGCCAAAAGACCTTCATTTTTTTATGATTAATTTATATAAATTATTACTACTAAAATATGCTTGAATACCTCCAGTGATGCAGAACTTGCTCCCCACCAGGGTAGTTCAATTTGTGTTTGGACAGCTTAAAATGTTAGGAGATATTTCATTATGTGGCGCTGAAATCTTCTCTTCAAATCCTACTTAGTCCTACTACTTCACCTCCCTTTCTCTGACAAATAGCACAAATCTAATCCCCTTTCAATAGAGAAATACTTAAAATAGTACTACACTACAACTATAATAGCTCTTCCCCCTTCTATCACCATCAATTATTCTCTTCTCTGGAATATGAATATTCTCAGATACATTCACTGGGCCTTCTAAGGCACAATTTCAAATCACTTCAAAAGCCTCATTATTCTACTCTGAATTTTCTATGACTAGTCAGTGCTTCTAACCATGTAGTTTCCTTAACAATATTATGTACATTGTAGACCCTTAATTAATGAATAAATCATTTCAGTCATCAAAATGTGATACAACTGGAACAGAGGAACACAAATGAAACTATCTCTGTTCTATAAATAATTCATCCATTAATGTAGCCTAAAATCTAAAATCACATTCTTTTTTTGGGGAGGGGAGTTGGAGTTCTGCTAAATTGTGATGACAGAACACTAAAATTACTAGTATTTTTATGTTAATAACCATTGCAATAATAACAATGACAAAAATAAGAACAACAATAGCATAATATTTAATCATCATTGTAAGGTTTAGGAAACATCTTACTTATGGGAGATAAAATGTTCTTTTATCTCCATTTACAGTCTAAAGTTAAATAAATTGCCTAGAGTCATACTCTCCAAAATAGAATTTGATCTCACTCTCCTTGATTTCAGAACTATTCCTTCATCCATAATACAATCTTGCTGACAGATCTCCTCTATCCTTTATTTGTAGAACTTCATGTTTGTTTAAGGATGTTCTGGTTTTCTCTTAAATTTTATGGTATTATATTTGGCTTATTTTCTTATATTTTTAGATCCTTATTCTGCCATTCAGAATTTTGGCTGAAACTAATTGCTCCATGAGAAATCAATAAATAATAAAATAAGGACAAAAGACTGAAAATATAGAAAAAAAATGGAAATAAGTGACAGAAAAAACTAACATGAAAAAATAGATTGAGGAGAGATAATATAAGGATCATGCATCTATCTAAAAGCCATTACACATTACACAGAGTTAAGAATAATATTTCAAAAAAATTATAAAGGAAAATAACCTAGATATCTTAGAACCTGAGGGTCAGTTAGATATTAATATGATCCAGTAGTTACCTTCTGAAAGAAAAAAAAAAAGCTGCTGCAATATTTTAGCCAAAACTCACGATTTATAGCTCAAGTAGAAAATACTGAACTCAGCCAGAAAGAAATAATTCAAACACCATGAAGCCACAACCAAGATTTCATTTAGAAGTTATCAGTATAAAGAAACAAAGGATGTGGAATATAATATCCCAGATGGCAAAGGAGTTTGAATTTGAACCTACATAAGATTATAAACTATGCAGCAAAACTGAATATGATACTCCAGGGGGAATAATGAAATAGAAATTTTGTGAGCATTCCAGATGAAAAGGCCAGAGTTGAATAGAAAACATGACATTCAAAGACAAGACTCAAGAGAATCATAAAAATGAATATATGATTAAAAAATTTTAAGAGACTAAAGAAAGGTTAAGCTGTTTACATTTTTATAGGGGGATAAGATATATGTACATAATATATCTTAGAGGTATATTAATTGGACAGGGAGCCTAGATATGATTCTATATAATTTGGATAAACTCAAAAGAAGAATAAAAGGATGGAGAAAAATAAGCATGTGGAGAGCAAGGAAGAGAATGAGGAAAGTTGCTTTGCATATATGAAACTTATAAGGAACTTTATTCATTGAAAAGGACAGTGGGTGGGGAATGCAACACTTGAATCTCATTCTTATCTTACCTGACTTAAAGAGAGTTTAATACACATATATAGACATTTGATTGTAGAAATTCATCTTGCTCAATAGGCAAATAAGGGAATCAATAGGCAAGTAATGGTCAGGAGTGAAACATACTCAGAGGGGGGTGTATAAATAGAAAGAAAGACAGACAGATAGATCGATTATACATAATAATAATACTATATTTATAATAACAGGATGTAGGGAAAGAAATAGCTAGCAAGCAACTGAATGTGAGTACAATGAACTAACCAAAAAAAAAATGGAAAAGAAGTTCAAAATGGTCTAGAAACTATAATTCAACAACATAGTATTTAAAAGGATCATATCTGAAAAAACCACCACAACCACAATAATTCACCTAGAGTTAAATTGAAGACTAGAAAAACTTTTAATTGAGCTTACAGTAAAAAACAAGAGGTCAATGTGGGAATCAATCACTGACAAAAAGTAAAACTAGATTTAATTAAGACAAACTAGGAAACTACATTTTACCAAAAGACAATGATTTTAAATCATCATTGAATATATATGCATATATATGTATATGTATATATATATATAAACAAATGGCAGAATATTTAAATTTTTAATGAAAGGTTCGATGACTTACAGGAAGAAATAGTACAACTGTAATTATTGAGAATCTCAGTTCATCCCTCTCAAGATTAGAGGAGTAAAACCATAATAAAAATAAGAAAGAGATAGGAGATGAATTGACTTTGGAACATTTAGTGTTAATTTTATGGTTGACTTAATATTTAACTGGTGGTTATGAGGGATTTAATTTCTGAATCCCAAAATGAATTACTCAAATGAATGAAATTTATGGTAATTTATTTTTACAATAGAGGGAAGTTATTAAAGAAGAGAGAAAAGGGGGGAGAGAGAGAGAGAAAGCTCCTGTTTCCTCTGAACCAGTTAGAAATTCTAAGGCACCAGTAAGGGGAAAGGAGTCTCAAGATGATGGGCCTTTCTTGGAGGTTCACACCTCCAGAAAGGGCAAGGAAAGAAGTCAGCCTTTACATTCACCATGGTGACTGTCTAAAAGGAAAGCAGTCTGAGGTCTCCTGCATGAGCACCTCCAGGGGTCCAATTCCATAGCCAAGTGTCTTCACTCCAAATCTGAATGTCTGTCTTCCAGACTGTCCTCAAGTGTCTGTCTTCCCTCCACCTCTGAATGACTGTCTTCACTC
The DNA here is from genome assembly GCF_027887165.1 of Monodelphis domestica. Classification (NCBI taxonomy): domain Eukaryota; kingdom Metazoa; phylum Chordata; class Mammalia; order Didelphimorphia; family Didelphidae; genus Monodelphis; species Monodelphis domestica. Next base: position 412,377,832 of record NC_077229.1, on the reverse strand, counting down.
CAAGTCTGAGTAACTGTTTTCCAGTCCAACTCCGAGTGACTGATGATGATGATCTGACTCCAAGTGACTGATGAATCCCTGTGTGTCTCTGTTTCCACTATTTAAAAACTTTTTTCTTTTGTGTCACCTCCCCTAAATTTTACGTCTACCAATCATAGCCAAAGCTCTACACTAGGACTGCCCACTCTTTCACACATGGGTCACAGATCTCCCACTCAATGTATAAAATGGGTGTTCACATCTTTTGTTGTTAGTTCTCACCTTTTTTGTGGTTAGTTCATACCTTTTTGTGGTTAAAAGGGTAGATCTACTTTAAATACTGGGTTTACACTTTGGGGATTAAAATCTAAAAATAGACAGGGGATTACAATTTAATCCTCATAATAAAGGAAGAGCTAAGTACCTTCATTGTCACAATCATGGGAAAGCTAAATCCAATCTTCACATTAGATAAGATAGATTTCTAGAGAATATTGAAAGGAAATAGAGAGGAATATATCTATTTTTCAGGTATGCAGATCATCTTCACAAAAACTGGCCATGTATTAAGAACTTAAAATTTTCTGAAAAATACAGAAAATTAGCAATATTAAATACACTTTTTATGACCACAAATCAATAAAAAATCAATAATAGTCAAAGGAATATTATAAAGATGATTCAAATTAAATAATTAATTGGAAACCAAATAACTTAATTCTTAAAAATGTATACGTCAAAGGAAAAATAATAAATTCAATCAAATAATTTCATTAGAAATAATGATAACATTGAAACAATATACAAAAATTTGTAGGATATAGCCAAAGCAATATTTAGGGGAATATTTATGACTCCAAATGCTTGCTAAGATCAATAAAAGAAGAAAATAGCAGATCAAGGAGATGTATAAGCAACTAAACAACAAAACTAAGCTTAAAGATATTGACTTCTGGGCAGAGGGTAGACCATGTGAGAAATGTCCTCAGGAACATTTGAAAAGGGGAAAGGGAAGCAGCATCCTCTAGCACATGTGCTATAGATTTGTCAACATGGCTATAGATGATAGGGAACCATTTGAGTGAATTAAATTGGAAGATCTTTGCTTTAGAAAAATGGAAAGCTAAAAGGAGGATGGACTGAATGTGAAGAGACTTGAGGGAAAAAGTCCAACCAATTGGTTATTATAATAGTTCATGTATGATTTGATTTGATGAATATGGTTATAGTGTCAGGAGAGAGAAAGAGATGGTACAAAGGTCAATTCAACAGATCTTGGAAACATCCTGGATATGGGAGCTGAGGGTAAGGAGTTGAAAATGATAACCAGGTGGCAAGCCTAAGTGACAGGGAGGATGGTTGGTGTACTCAACAGTAATACAGACATTTGTAAAGGAGGAAGCTATCAAGAGAAGCATAATGGTTTCAGTTTTGGATATGTTGATTTTATCATATCAAATTTTAGTTGTCTTAATAGGCAGTTGGAGATTCAAGTATGGAGGTTAGGAAAGAGATTAGAACCAGTATGTATTAATGAAGATAAACTTTGAATAGTTATTGCTTTTTTCCCTCACTCTAGATATTTAATAAAAATCCAAGAAAAAAGCACCATTTTTGTTATATTAAAATATCCAGTTAATTTCTTCATTCCTTTTTTCCCAATAAAGAAGGCATCATTTGACAAAAAAAAATGTATATATAAAACTATGTCTTACTTATTTCTATTTAAATAAAAAAATTAAAAAAAATAATATTATCTGTTGCTATATATAATGATCTCTTGGTTCTGCTCATTTCAGACTATAAATTACACTAGATATTAAAGGATGGAGAAGATTTCCATAGACAAAGGAGGGAGGTAGTAAGCATTACCAACAAAGATTGTTTAAAAGAGAAATATTATAGTTTTGGGCGTTAAATGGACTAATTTTTGTTTAGGTTGATGCCAAAAAGGAAAGTGATACAATCAGTCAGTAGTCTAAAACTTATAGTGGTCTAATGTGAGAACCATCAATCCTCCTAGGATTACTGTCATAAACTAGAAAGTAATACTTAAAACTTAAAACAATTGACCTGTAATGGTTTGCATTTACCCTTAAGGGTCACATTGTAAAGTGGGGGAAGGTTTTAGGACTCATGACTGTCCTTAGGAAATATGGAATTTATAGTTGCTTTGACATGGGGAAAGGGATATGATTTTATCTGGATAGAAAGCTTCGATCCTAACACCTCACTATGACATGAAATTTATCCTGCGTTTTCAAAGGTTAATATTGCCGTACATAACCTCTTCCATGTTTTACCAAGCTGCTTCTCTCCCAACACCTTTCTCCCTGAGTCACTGCATAGCTTCTGAGAGTTCATAGTCCCCAAGTAATAGGTTTTTTAAAAAAGTCACTCCAGTTTTCCATATTCTACGGACGGCCCTTACAATGGACTATACAGGAGGTCACTTATTCCATCTGTGTGGAAGATTACAGGGTGAAAAGGTTGAGCAGATGGCAAAGTCTAGAAGATATAACACAGTAACTGAATTGCTAACTGAGTTTTTGGGGTAAGCAGGGCTCCTTAGCCACAATCCTATCCTTTGCAAAACTGAGAAGGTGCGATATTTTATTGTGTACACCAGGAAAAGTTTATGATTATAGTTATACAGATTTCAGTTTTTTTCTTTCTTTTTCCATTTTCGTTGTTGTAGTCTTATTGGGTATAGCATGTATGGGTAACTAGCTGGCAGAGTGGACAGACTGGAATCAAAAAGACTAATTTTCATTAGTTTAAATATGGCCTTAGATACTTACTAATTGTGTGGCCCTGCACAAATCATTAAGTCCTGTCTGGCTTAATTTCCTCATCACTAAAGTGAAGTGGAGAAGGAAATGGTAAACCCCTCCAGGGTCTTTGCTAAGAAAACCCTAAAATGGGTCATGTAAAGTCAGACATGACTGAAATGACTTAACAACAGTCATAGTATTATTGTCTTCCTGGTACTGCTTACTTTATTTTACGTCATTTCAGATAATTTTTTCTCAAGCTTCTTTGAATGCTTCATTTCATCATTTTTCATAGTTCAGTTCTATTTTCTATTAATTCATGTTCCACAATTCTTTCAGATGTTTCCTAGCTGATGAGCATTGACTTAATTTTCATTTTGTTTCTAGAAAAAATGCTAATATGGATATGTCAGTGAATATAAGAACTTTCTTTAACCTCATAAGATATATCCCTATCAGTGAGATTTCTGGATCAAGGATTAGAGTTTTTAGCTATATTGAACATTATTTTATATTGTTTTTTAGAATGATTGAAGTAATTCAAAGCTTCAATGACAGAGATGACTTATATGTACTGTCTTTCATTAATCTATTTCAAGATTGCCTCTTCATATTTTATCATCTTTGTCAATTTGCTAGGAACATGTACTAATTGTAATGACTCAGCTCTGGGAAAATAAGTAACCTCTGCTTCTTGAGGATACAAGAATATCTGAACATGCACTGTAGTCTTGGGAGTTCACATTTTCAAAGCATATTGACATCTCTGTGGCTTCTATTTCCATTTCTAAAGGGTAAGTTTCAAGGGACCTCTTCATAGTCCCATTGCCAATTCAGATGAATTGCATGTAAATAAGTAAGAGACATGACTATGACATATTTATGGGGTTAAAAATATCAAAGAAAATGGAATTTTCCCAAATGTGGTTTGTGAAAACAGCTAAAGATGTTTCTAAAACACTGCTGGTTTTCTTTCTTCTATATGCAAATGAAAAGTAAAACATCTAATATATGAACAATTTTAAGTTTTACTTAAATATTTCTAATAAATATTGTTATTATACATAAGTATATACATTTTCAAAATGGAATTTTAAGTCAAAAGCCATTTTTCCTGATTTTATTATATTTAACAAATTAGAACTATGGACAAATTAGTTAGAATCATTTTATGATCAATTAATATTGATTAAGCATATGTATCATGCCAATCTAAACTAATGACACAATTAGGAGGTATACTGATTTTATTTTCTTTATGTTATTTTTGTAAAGTAGCATTGGAAGAAAAACACTATTATATAAAGTTTCAGTGTTGTATAATTTGTGAAAATATCTATATAAGAGAAATGAAAAATGTTTTTCAGTCTCCAAAGTACATGTAATATAGCAAATGAATTATATTCAAATTAAATAAATTATTTGGGGTTTAAACACATCCTTTCAATATGGAAATAGTTATCAATTTGTTCATCAAAGGTTCAACCCATTTAGGAAGTAGGTTATGAAAAGTAGTTTATGATAGGATAAAGAGTCAGTATAAGTGGGTGACATAATATTTAATCAAGGTCAGGCCAAGTATGTAACACTGAATATATAGAAAAAAATGAGCCAAGTGGGCAAGGAAAGTGGTATATGATGGAATTTTGAAATCAGGAGATTTTCAAGGGAAAAAAAATTAAAGCTTAAAGGAAATAAACTCTATAGGATCCATTTAACCGGAAGGAGCATATAAGGATAACCAGATCCTGGAGGGTACTTTTGGAGCATAGCATGGTATAAGGACACAAAGTGCTTAATACATGTTTGTTAACTGATTGATAATGGGTCAAACTGGATTTCTGATTTTAAAATTCTGCAGAGATGTTTACAGTTAGGTTTCTATTGCTGATATTCAAGAAAAAAGTTAAAGGCTCTAGTATTTAAGGTATCATTCCTTTCTCCCCCCTTACAGAATGGGAGAATGAGAAAAAACTTGTTTCCATCACCAGTTCTCCTGACTTTTGTCACTGAATTTTGATGACTCAGGAAGAAAGAGAGTGAGGCTGACAACTTATATAAATCTGCCTCACTTAAATCCAATTCACATACAAATCAACATATCACCTATGACATTATTGGTCCTATTCAAAAATAAGGGATGAATTAAATTCAGGTCTTCCTGACTCCAAGGTCAAATCTTTGTGTGCTATAACATTCTGCATTTACCTTAAGGAACATGATGGATACCAAAGGAAAAAGCAGTTTCTAATCTCTAGGAAGTCTCATTCTAGCAGTTGAGAAGATGCATGCGTGTGAGTAATTATAATACAAATACACAAATATATATCTATATATATACAAAGGTGTATATATATATTTGTCAGAAGAGCAGCCAAAACAAAATGTTAATGGAAATCAGATGAAAGAGAGGTTACTAACCTCTGGAATATTAAGGGAATGTTTCATGAAAAAGTTGTTTAAGAAAGACCTTAAAAGATGATTAGAATTTTGTTATAGATCTATTAGTTGAAAGGTCATTTCAGAAAGAGATATGGCAGCCAGAGAGGAATACTTGCCATGATCATATATCTAAGTAGCATTCAAATATAGATATACCTAAATTTGAGTCAAAATCTAGCACTTTATGCATTATAATATACCCAACCACGAATACTATGCTTCCTGCAGTTGGGAAGATGGGTCCCTACCCCCTTATACTTGATCAAATTTTAGTGATAGTGATAAGTTAGAGATAATCAATAGTGTGAATCTAGAGTGATTATAGAGTGATTAGTATGACATTCATTATGATACAATCAGTAGAGTTCATGATTTATAGATTTTTATAAGATTAGATTAAGAATAGATTTTATAAGATAAGATTTTATAAGAATAAGAGTTTTATAGAAATATAGATTTTACAAGGATTACTTACCCAAGCATAAAAATTACTTCTAAGGGGATTTTCAACCCCTCCCTAAGCTTGTACTTCCCCTCAATCATAAGATGCTGACATTCTAAGTTTCATGACCAAACTGGTGATAAACATCTTGTGCTTCTCACTATTTGTAAATAACCATCTGATTCTGAGGGTCATAGCCCACCCAATAAGGATATTATAATATTATCTTGTTACTCGACCTTTGGTCTAATGTGAGCATTGCTAGACAAACTGACCAATCAGCTTTGTAGTTGGGTAACTGTTTCTAAAAAAGGTTTGCGTGATGCTACATCTTGTGATATAAGTCAGCCTTATATGGAAATTATTCATTTGCTATAATCTGGGCATATAAACCAGGTCTCCTCCTCTGGGCGTCGGTTCTTGCTGTGGTATGTCTATGTAACACATACGGGAGAATGCTTTTATTGGAGGACATGGCCCTCTTCCAATAAACTAACTTTTTGCCTCGACTTGGAAAAATTTGGCTCTTTGACTTTATTTACCCAAATTGTTGATATTGAAGCAGTGGGCTTCTATTGCTCAACAGTGCCCTATTGGTGTCAAGAAAGTATTACTGTACATTATTTAGTTTGTAGCATGAAGGGTATCTTAAATTAATCATAAATTTCTAACTTAGCTAAAGTAGACAGTAAGGGGAAAGAATATAAAGTATATTTTTAACAAGGCTTAATAAGTACAAAATTTAATCTCAACCTCAGATCTCTATATTTACTTCAATGTAAGTCTTCATAATTTATGCCTGATTGTGAACACAAACAAAGCAAGCAAAATGCAATTGTGAAAAACTTTTTCTCCAGAGATTGGGTAAACTATTAGCTTTTTCTCTCCAGATGGATTTGTTTAAGCAAAGATCAAGGGGCTGCTTTTTATCTTAGAAAGAAGTTTCTGGACCTTAACATCCTGCCAGGTGAAATAAGTGATCAAATAAACATATGGACATTAAAAATAATGCTGACTTTAATAGTCATATTAATATTGTTTTTAGTTGTAAATAAATAATTATTTGGGCAAAGAGAAATGCATCTGCAAAAAGAAAAGGAGCTCAGAACTTTTTGGAACACCAGTCAACTGAGGAGGGGGTACAGTTCCAATGGAACCTCGGGAAAAAGCAGTTAAGAAGCTTCAGCTGCCTGAGACTTTATATTCCTGCTTGGCTGTTTCTACCTGAAGGTAGAAGACATACCCCTTCATCTCCTCTCTAGCCATTGCCTTCTACATAGACTGTGGCCTGAAGAGAAATTTGGTTTAGCCCAAAAGAGACTTGTCAGCAGTGCTGTTGATATCTACCCTTAGGGGAGATAATTTTGTTTTCAGAACTGACTATATTTCAAATCTTTAATCAACAAGATAATTTAGAAATTATTTCCCTCTTCTACCCCCAACCTCTTCTTACCCATCTCCCCAAAGAATAAAACCCTTTAGTTAAAGGACTGGTTGTAGGATTTGATTATTAAGGAGAAAATCTTCAACTTACCACCTGTAGGAAGAATTTCTTCATCCAGGTTAGTTAGGGAAGAACCATGAAGTAGTGTAGGGGAAAGGCTCAAAAAGATTCAGTCTCTTTCTTGGCTTACAACCTTGTGCAACTTCTTTAAAATTCTCCACCTCTATAATTCACACAGTTTCATTATCTACTAATTTTTTAAGTTATCTTGTTGATTAAAGATTTGAAATATAGTAAGTTCTGAAAATAAAATTATCTCCCCTAAGGGTAGATATCAACAGCACTGCTGACAAGTCTCTTTTGGGCTAAACCAAATTTCTCTTCAGGCCACAGTCTATGTAGAAGGCAATGGCTAGAGAGGAGATGAAGGGGTATGTCTTCTACCTTCAGGTAGAAACAGCCAAGCAGGAATATAAAGTCTCAGGCAGCTGAAGCTTCTTAACTGCTTTTTCCCGAGGTTCCATTGGAACTGTACCCCCTCCTCAGTTGACTGGTGTTCCAAAAAGTTCTGAGCTCCTTTTCTTTTTGCAGATGCATTTCTCTTTGCCCAAATAATTATTTATTTACATAGTTTTGAACAATGTTTAGGGTCTATGAAGCTTTTCCTGAAGATATAGGGTTAACTGCAATGCAACATTATGCTTGGATTGATTCTATGTTTCCATCTAGAGTGAATAATACTTTTTAATATATTTTTATGTACTTTCAGTTGATGTTGAAATTGTTTTTTAAAAAAAGGTTCATTTTTTTCCTTATGAGTGAAGTAGACATTAAAATAATAGTTTGATTTTTATCAATATATAGCACAGGAAAATTTATCATATTCAAGCAGAGAATTCCAGAGACTGATGACTATACTTGAAAGAATACTAATATGTCAACTGGTTTGAGCTCATATTCTGTCAGTTGCAAATAGCTTCATTAATCATAACTTTTCAAAAATTTTTTCATAACATCATTAAAATGGGAAGGACCTTAAAGGATGTTTGTTACAAATCCCACACTTTGAAGAGGAGCAACTGAAGTTTGAATAATGATTTATGTTTGTAAGTATAGATATGTATGTATGTTCACATACATACACTCTCACACACACATCTCTATCAGAAATATAGATACCATTCACATGTTATCACTATTTTATGGGTTGCTATTTTTAAAATGGAATATGAATATCAGAAGCTATGCATGCATATTTTCATGTGAATAATAATTTAAAAAAACAGAGAAAATCAACATTTTGCTGCTCAACATAATAGCAATTTCCAAAGAAAATGCAAATATTCTTTTGTTTTCCTAAGGAATAGTGAGTTGCTAGGTAGATCTATTTAATATCTGAATTATTTAAACTGGAAGACAATAGTTCATATTTCTCAGATTTCCTAAATTTGGTACAGATAGGAATAAAATGCTGAGTAGGGTGATCTGTGGGGAAAAATATATATATTTTTTCAAATATGTTATTTGTGTAATAGAGGGTAAAAAGGAGGAGAGATTTGTGATAAGGGTAAAGGGTGATAAAGGGAATGGAGTCTTCCCCCTCTAAGGCAGGGACAGAGTGAGGAGGTGATGTTACTGAGTCCAGGGAGAGAAAGGAAAATGGGTTTGTCTTTTCCCCCTCAGCATTCTCTGTCAAACCCCGCCCCCCTCCCCTCACTATGGCTTCCTTCCCTTTGACTGCTGGGTTCTATGAAGGATCTTGTTGAAGAGGCTTAGAGTGATAAGTTCTCTTCTTCTTGGGGAGAGAAATATTACCTCTTTCCCCCTCACTCTCAAGTTTCCCTCTAGTAATAGTTTGAGTCAGTTACTGAATCTTCTTAACTGAATTTATTGGAGGGAAACAGAAAGGGGAACAGGGCACATGGAGGGTAAGGAATTGATGTTCAGGAAGGAGGGAGAAAGGGGCCCTCTCTAACTACTACCCTTCCCCCCCAAAGTCAAGGCAGATCAAGTTTAGTTCACCTGACCCCCTGGGGTCAGAAAAAAGAGGACTCTGGTTCTTAGCTGCACAGTGAGTGTCCCAAGTTCAAATTCAAGGAGGTAGATGGAAATCTTCCTTGTTGGACAAATTATGTTCAAAGTCCTGTCCAATTGACATCATCTGGTGAGATCTGGGTCAGGAATCACAGGGAAAGAGATCAGAGAATTCTCCGTAGCTAACCTCTCTGGTCTGTGGTATCAGACTTCTGTCTGATTCCCAACTGCTGACTCAGCTCACTTCCTCTCTCTCTCTCTCTCTCTCTCTCTCTCTCTCTCTCTCTCTCTCTCTCTCAGTTCTGAGTTCCTTTTTTGCCCGACCCCCATTGCTGTAGAATTCTGCAGCTCTTTCCAGTTCATTTCTCTCCAAGATGTCAAACCTTCTCTTACATTTATTTCTATAACTTGATGCTTCTACTTCAGGTTTTGCTTTTCCTGGGTTTCTAGATGTTTCTTCTGGAATTACTTCCTTGCATGTGCATCCAACTTTTGACTAGACTTAAACCTATGTATAAACTGAGATTTTGAACCTTAGACTTCATTACCCAGAAGTCCTTGGTATTTCCCAGAATTCCCTACAATCTCTCCTGTGGCTCCATGTTGGAGAGATCACACTAATGGTATTTAACTGGCACTAATGCCTCCCATGTCCTCTCTTCTTGTATGATGTAGTATCAGCAGTTATGGTGGTAAGGTGGGGAAAATTTGCAAATGGCTAACCAGACATGGGCACGTGGTTTTTATTTTGTATCCTCTTTATTCCTTGATTTCTAATGATCCTTAATAAACCTAATAAAATATATTTTTTATTATTAGAGATATAAGCTTAATTTTTACACCTATCCTTCTGTTTGTTCCAAAACATTTTCTACCTATTGATTCATGTGACTGTAAGAAGTAATTATAAGGGACAATTCCTGATTTCCTTGGAGCTATAAAAGTCTAATTTCTCTTTATCTAATCTATCCCTAGAAGCAAAATAGAATGGTTAACAGTACATTGTACTTAAAGTCAGGAAGATTTGGGTTCAAATTTCACCTCAGGTCCTTGCTATGTGGTTTCACTTAACCACTATTTGCCTCAATTTCCTCATCTGTAAAGGACTTGGGGAACAACAACATTTAAAATTCTTTTCAGCTATAAATCCATATTCCTTTCATTTCCTTGATATGAAAGCTAAGACCCAAAGATGCTCAATATCTTCCTCAAAATCATGTAGATATTTGGTGGAAGATTTATGACCAGAATTTATGTCTCTTGACTTCCATCTTGATGCATTTCCCACTATGTAGTATAACTTCAATCAAACTGATATAATTATTGTAGGTATATAACTTACCACAATGATAAAAACACATTACTTGGTTTTTGATTTGACTTTCTAATTTAAAATATATGCAATATAAATAATATAAATTTGTGAATTATTCTCTGCAAAAAAGGGAAATGTAATGATTAAGATGTAAAGAAATACTACCACATAGGCACAATGTGATACCCTGCTGACTTACTTAAACTGTTATTAATTCTGGTGACACAGCATAGTGAATCACATTCAATTCATGAATCACGTGCTTGACACTTCTGCACAAGTCCTAAATTTGGCTAAAATAAAATCTGAAAAACTTAATGTAAATGTACTCAATCTTTTACAATCAGTAAGTATCTTGTCACCAGATAGTATGAATCTTAAAATTTCTGAATGTTAAAAATTCTCAGACTCTACCTTAGAACATTTGGTTAAGACCATTCCCCATTTTAAACAATGAAGGTACTTATCAGGAATGTGAGAACTCTAACATTACTCCACCCATAGTTAAGCATACTTTAGGGGAAGAAAAAGTTGTAAACTCCTTACTGAACAATGAAAAGTACTTAACCCATACTTAAAGTAAAGCTAAAAAACCTTAAGCTGGGTCTATTTTTAGATCTAATATAAAAAGGTGCTAAGTACCTATGAAGGTCAGGCAACTTGCAAACTTCCAAGGGACAAGCTTAACAAAAGAGGTGTGAAGTTTTAGTCTACTCAGGTGTGAATTACTCAAAAGTTTAGTCTACTCAGGTATTAATTAAGAATGGTCAGTCCTGTGAAAACATCTTCTGTGATTGGTAGATATGAGAACATAGGGGAGGTGATATAGGAGAAAATTCTCTTTAAAAGGAGGTCAGAAAGGCCTCTGGAGGGAGGTTGCCAAAGCTGAGCTGGAGGTCAGGAATCTTGCTTCGGACAAATATTGTGGTGAGTGGATTAAAACTGACTGATCTCTCTGTTAAGGCTTAAGGCTGACCTAGCCCTTTTCCCATTTTTTCCTCTTACTCTCTCTCTCCCTTTCATTAATTCCTTAATTTGTATTAATTAAAATTTCTATAAAACCCAGCTGACTTGGGTATATTTAATATTTGGGAATTTTCCCATGGCAACCACTTTATTTTTAATATAAAATCAAGACACTAAAATTTATCTTTACCAGTGTGGCCAAAACCTTACAGTTTGGCCATTTATACTCTTTTATCTGTAACAGTTTATGCCAACCACTCCTTTAGTTGTTACAATAGACTAAGCCTCTAGTAAAAGGTAACTTCACTTTATTCTTCTATACTTTTCATTAACCCTTCTTTACTGCTTTAGCATATGATTAAACTTTTAATAGCTGCAGGCCCTGCCTGCATTTTTCCAAGCTGTTGATAGCAGGATTGTTTCTGACACCAATTATTTTTAAAGGCCAAACTTTTTCCCATGTAAACATTTGTAAACTTTTGCTGAAGATTTTGAACAGAACTGTTTAATCACAATTTTACATGATTCCTTACTCACACTAGGGCTTTTCAAAATCATTGCCACCCAATTCTTCAAGCTTTGGAAGCTGAAAGGAAAAAAAGTATAAATAAAAATTTGTGTTTGAAAGGAAGTCGGCTGTCATTCCAAAGGCTGTATGTAATGTAATAGAAACAGAAAGAAAAAGGAGAAAACAGAAATGTTTTCAGGACATTTTAGTTTAATGGAAAGAAACTTTTAAATACATATTTAATGCTACCAATGTCAGAAAATACTATCAATGTCAGCAGAATACAAATAGAAGGAAACCTTTAATTGGCACCGTGGTGAATGTTTCAGGCTAATTAAATGGCATCATTATAAAGTTTTCCAGGGTCTAAGGCTTTCAAGTTAATTTTGCCCCAGAATATAACAATGCAATTAAAGAACTGACCAACATGGAATAACTAATCTGAATAAATATTAGAAGACAATATGCATTTATGTACTATCTTGGAGGTATACTGTTTATCGTGCTTTAAAAAAAATCAATAGATCTAGAGCATAAAGGCTAGTCCAGAGACCATCATCAAATCCAAATCCTTCATTTTACAGAAGAATGGAGGACCTAGAAATGTTAAGTGATTTTTCTAAAATCCCAAAATAGTTACAAGAACTAGGTTTTCAACCCAGGTGTCTATACTGTATTGTATAGTTGTATATGTATGACAAAGTAATCTGTTTCAATTCACTATATTCCATGCATATTCTTGGAGTATATTATTTAAAAAACTAAACAAAACCAATTAAAAAAAAAGGTCAGATGTTTGAATTCAGGTTCATCCCTAACTAGCTGTGAGACCTTGAGGTAAGTGCCTAATAAAAGCTTGTTAACTGCCTGACAGGGAAATGACTTAAACTCTTTAAGCTGCAGTTTCCTCAGTTTTAGGATGAAGATAAGAATGATCACACTTCCTACCTGGAAGGCTTTTTGTAAAGAAAGGGCTTTTAAAATCTATAGCACTATAAATAAATATGAATGATTTTTCCTATTCCCTCCCCTTTACCTTTATTTTTTATACAAATTAGAAATATATATATATATATATATGAGAGAGATTTATAACTCATACAAGTAAAAGTGTGCAATTCAACAACAAACATTTATTTCATACTAACAAGGCACAGAAATGATTCATAAAATTCCTTCTAACTGCTATGAAAATTGTAGTTCACTCATTTTGCAAGAAAAGGATGCAGAAAAAGCTTTGTCTCTAATTGGAATGGCTATTCTATTGCTCAAAAATATTTTCAAAGTAATTTAGTCATATTCTGGGAACCCTTTTGGAAGCATATCTATAAGGACCACCCTATCTCAATTTGCACTAACTATAACTGTCTCACCAGCTACCACATTAGGGAGAAGGAAAACTTAAGACATGCAAGATTTGCTCCCAGGGTCTTCAGTTTGACCCACTATATATTTTTTTAAAACTGGCCATTTGTCCCTTAGACAAAAGTAAATTCTGATTATCCTTCTTCCCAATGATTCTAACAGTTGAATGTAATGTAAGAGAAATGGAAAGGAAAAGGGGAAAACAGAAATATTTTCAGGAAATGTTAATTCAATGAAAAGAAACTCTGCTATATGTGTTTAATACTATGTCAGAAAGTAGTATCAATGTTACAACTATACATAATTATTTTGTAATACAGCCTACTAATTATGAGTATAAAATAAGTTCAAGTTCTATTTTGATAATCTCATTTCCTTCAGGAGGTAACATGGAAAGGGGGAGGAGACTCAAAAACCCTCAGTTCAAATGCTACTTCTGAGGGTTGTGCTAATCATTTAAATTCTCTGGGTTTCACTTTCTTCATTTGAAAAATAAAGTTTCTACTAGATGATCTCTGTCTTCTCTTTTGACTCTAGAGCTCAGAATATTGAATTCCTCATGTTCAACCTTTTTACTTAAGTTCTTATTTACTTTAGCTTTATTTATGTTAATCATCCTCTTCCTGTATTTATCTTAATTACTTGTTTACTTATTTCTGGAGCATTCCTTGTGCTACTGCTTATTTTCTTGAGAAATTTGTTTCAGTGGATTCTTACAGTTTCCTCGTGTTTATGTTAGTCCATTTCAAGTGTCTGGAAAACTGCTAAGCTAGTCATGTGAAGACAGGTGAATCAGTTACCTTCTTTGAGCTTTTGATTATCATCTTTAAAATGGATATCATTAACTCTGAATAGTTTCTCCCCCACTCCCACAGAGCAGTCCATCTCTGCTCTACCTACATCTTTGAATCTCTAGTTTTCTCAAGCTCAAATTCCTATCTTTTACCAGATGATTCCTGCTTCTTTTTATTGCTGTTGTCCTTAAATGACAATAATAATAATAATAACCCCTAGTTCTTACTTGACCTAGGCATTTTATTGACTTATTTGTGAATATAATACTCCCTCATTCTCTGATAAAGTTAATTTCTGTTTCAATATCATGTTTGCATCTTACACAATTCCTATAGGTACATTATATATTCTTGCTGAAGAAATAAATGTACCTACTTAAATATTATTACTACTAAAGTTCTTGTCTTACAATATTATTATACTACTAATGACTAACATTTATATACTACTTTAAGATTCAAAAAATGCTTTACAAATATCTTATCTGTCCCTCACAAACACTCTGGAAGGAAGACCCTATTATGTCCATTTTCACAGATGAGAAAACTAAGGCAGACAGAGGTGAAGGATCACAAGTAGTAAATGTCCTAGCCCAAGTTTGAATTCAGACCTTCCTGACTCCAGGTTTAGTACTTTATCTACTGTGCTACCTTGCTGTTTATTATTGTGAAGTACACTTGGTACACTTTAAAGACTTTAAAGAACTTTACAAAGTACCAGAGGTCTTTCTTTAACAGACTTTCTTCCATTTTTCAGCTTCTCCCAAATTTAGATATATATATCTAAATGGTATGGTGGTAGTAGTCTCTCGGTAACCGAGGATGACGATTGTCTTTGTGCGCTTTCATCTGTGATGTAGATGAGTGTGCGCAAAGACACTTGTGGGTGAAGGAGATTTAAGTGGAAAAGTCGATGCACAGAGACAGTCCCACTCTCTCAGCTTTGGAAGCCTGGGTCCAATGGCACGAAAGGTCGTAGGATATATCCTACCAACTGATAAAACCCACCCCTCAGATACAGAGGAGTCATGGTTGAGTTAGTTTTCATTTTTCATTTCCTTTTTTATTGCTTTATTATTTTTCCTATTATATATCAATAAAAATTTCAATAATAATTTTCTGATGTTTTGCACCCCATATTCTTTCCCTTCCTTCCAACCTTCCCCTCTCCCCAAGATGGTAGGTAGTATGATATAGGTTGTACATGTGCTACCATACAATACATGTTCATCATGTTATAAAAGAAGACACATGTCACTCATACTAGAGAAAAGTTCATGGCAGAAATAAACTGAAATATGGCATACTTTATTCTGAATTTAGATTCCATTCATTCCCTTTAAATCTATTGGTAGTCTTTTTTTGTCATGTATTCCATGCAGTTATCCTGGATCCTTACATTGTTGATAATAATTAAGTCATTCACAGTTGATCATCATATTTTATTGCTGTTACTTTGTACAATGTTCTGTTTCTGCTCTACAGAAGTCTTTACATGTTTTGTTTTGTTTTTGTGATCATTTTGTCATTTCTTATACCATAATACTATTCCCTTACAATTGTATATTACAATTTGCTCAGCCATTTCTCAATTAATGGACATACCTTCAGTTTCTAGGTCTTTGCCATAACATAAAGAGATGTCACAAATACTTTTGTACAAGTAGGTCCTTTTTCCTAATCTTTGATCTTTTTGGAATATAGATCTAATAGTGGTGTATAGTTAGGTCAAAGGTATGCACAGCAGGTTGGGTTAGAAGAAAGAAAGAAAATTATTTATTTATTTTTAAAACCCTTCCGTTCTGTCTTGGAATCAGTATTGTGTTTTGGTTCCAAGGCAGAAGAGTGGTAAGGGCTGGGCAATGGGGGTCAAGTGATTTCATTTGCCCAGGGTCACACAGCTGGGAAGTGTCTGAGGCCAGATTTGAACCCAGGAACTCCAGTCTCAAGACCTGACTCTCAATCCACTGAGCCACCCAGCTGCCCCAACAAGAATATCATCTATTAAAAGAGAAAGAGATTAGACTGTATACTGGAGGCTAGGTATCACAGTATTATGGAATCTCCACTCTAAGAGAGGCAGAGGTAATTTATGCTTATAAACCATAGGGGGAGAGAAGGGATGGCAGGGGAGTATACCAAGCACAAACAAAAGGCTTTACTTGAAATTAGGTAATGAAAGCTAATAGTGACCCTACAACCAACCAGCCCCTTATCTCATAGTAATTCAGATGCAAGATGATGACCTAGACTTTGGCCAACAAATCCGAGCAGAAACCAGACAAAGGGCTTTGGGGAAAGGGGGATAAGGTTCTTCCTGTAAAGGTAGGTAAATACACAGAGAACCAGGAATGCTCAGGGGAGGAGCCAGTCTCTATGAGTCTTAGCTGATCTAGTTCTAGGATTGATGCTGCAAGAGTTGAGGTTTTGGCCCAAAGGCCCAAAGACTTTTGGGAGTGAGTGAGACTTTTGCCTCAGTCTAAGCTCCTGATTAGCTTTTTTCTGCAAACAGACTGATGAGGCCAGTGCATCTGAATAATAAGCTGACTCATGGAAAACGGACATATTAGTTTCAGGGGTATTTCCAGAGTCCTCTGATTGGCAAGTTTTCCATCTCCAACTTTAAATATTCACTGCATTAAGTCAAGCTCTTTTTACTGCAGCATGACTGCTTTCATTTACTCTCTAAGGTTTCTGCAAGCCCAATCTCCAACCCATCTGTTAGATAGTAAATCTCCTTATTTACTGAATGCTGGGGTGTGCCTAGTCTTATAATAATCTGTACAGGAATTTTCTTAATTGCCCTAGAGTATAATTTATCACTTCTCCTATGCTGAGATGTCCCTTCACTGTTTCAAGTGTTATTCTTCTCTATGAGAAGAGCTCATGCTCTAGAACCAAGGTTTCTGGTTTGTTATTTGTCCCCCTGTGCTCATTGTAGCCCCAAACACATACATACTTATTGACTGAGTAAGTGACTGGTAATTGTACTCTAGAGCTGAGTCAATAGATTTCTACTGAATGCAGGTAGAATAGAGAACTTCTGGGGTAACTTGCATTTAAATAGAAGCCCCTGAGTAAACCATCAGCATTTATTAAACACTTAAGCTACCCCAGCCATTATGCTAAATTTTGGGTATCCAAATCAAAAGCAAATTAACAGTCCCTGATTTCAGGGAGCTCACATTCTAATGGGCAATGCAAGTTACACATTTTGTATTCTATAACTTCTTTCAAAGATGCTTTTTAATAATTATCTCATTTAATCCTCAATAAATATAGTATTCAAAGGAGACAGATATTTTGTTCTACAGTTTAAAGTATAAAATGGAAGCCCAGACAATTTAAAAAGCACTGTGGGATAATGGAAAAAACTACTAGACAAACAAAGTCTAGTCCTATTTCTGTGATTAGTAAAGTTTGTAACCTTTGAAAATTCACTTCTTTTTTCTAGGCTTGATTTTCTTTATCTGCAAAATAAAAAGAGTGGACCAGATGACCTCAAGATTTCCTTCAAAAATGCTATTAGGCAATACAAATCAAAGTTTTAATAGCTGGGAGGGATCTCAGAGGCCATCTAGGGCACTCCTCACTTTACTCACTAAGATGAACCTAAGTTCCAGGGAAGTTCAGTAACTTGCCCAAGGTCATATTAGTTGAAATTGTTAGGAGCAGAATTTGAACCCAGGTCCTTTAAATCCAAAGCCAAGGTACATTCTATTGTATTTTCAATGTCTTATGAAGTCACATGGCTAGTAAATACTTGAGATAAAACTAAGGCTCCCTTTGTTGTGGGAGAGCTTTAAGGTGAAAGGTTAACCTTTTCAAGAATGCAAGTCTCCATAATCAGCTTAAAAATAAAAAGAGAGGGAGTACCTGGGTAGTTCAGTGGATTGAGAGCCAGGCATAGAGAAGGGAGATCCTAGGTTCAAATCTGACCTCAGACACTTCCTAGCTATGTGACCCTGGGCAAGTCACTTAATTCCCATTGCCTATTGTAACTCTTCTGCCTTGGAACCAGTAGACAGTATTGATTCCAAGATGGAAGGTAAGGCTTTAAAAAAATAAAGAGAGAAATTTGTTAATTTGGAGATATTGTTGAATGGTCAGGAGACAGTGTACAGGTAGAACACTGCATCCCCTAAGAGATGGGGTCTTTATAACCCTTTGACAACAGGGGTTACAGGATAAAAAGGGGGAAATGGGGTGAAATAGGAATGAGTTAATTCATTGGCTTAGAAGGTATAAGGGATGATCTGTGGAGAGATATTTGGATTAGGTACCACCCAGTGCTTATCAGGGTGGATCTGGGAGGTGCATATCTATGTTAATTGAACATCCAGGGGAAATTCCCAGGAGGGGATGCTCCTCTCAGGAAGCAGAAAGGAATTTCCCTATCATTTTTGACCTGGAACAGTTGGAGTTTGGGGTTTCTAGAAGGGAACCTCTACCCCATTTCACCTTTTTTTTGTTCTCCTCCAGGGATCTTCCAATCATACTGTGCTACCTCTCAAATCCTGTTTAATGTCTAAGTAATAGCTAAAAGCATTTCCTTAAGTGGTTCATCGTAATCTTTACCAAATAGAAGCCTGATACCTGTGAGAAGGCATAACATTAGCTATTTTCTGTAAATTGAGAAAATCAAATGTATCTTGCATTCCTTTTTCTATGCCAGCAGGATTGTGGGTAATTTCATTTAGCCTTTTTGAATTGGGAAAGAACCATTGTTAGCTTTTTCTCTCATTAGTGGCCTGCCACTTATACATATTTCAGATCTGTAATTCCTAAGCTGCTTTATTTCCTAATCAGTCCAATCTTTTCTCACTTTTTTTTTTACATGCTATGCTTTGTTTAGAATGATGCTACTCCAGATGGACTTAAGTGCATTAAAAGATTCAGCGGTGCAATAACAGATGAAATTTAACTAGGGAAATACTCATTAGGAATAGTAGACCAACACTTGCCATTTAGACTGACAGGCTTTGAAGCTGTGAGACACTGAGATGAAAAAGATATTTGAATCCAATTTCAGAATAATTGTCCAAAGATATTTCATATGTTAGATGCCATAAAAAATAAAATAAAAATAAAAAACTTGCATTCTACAAGGACACTTTGAGCATTTGCTATGTACAGCAATGGGTAAGGGGGTGATGATGGCATGAAGTGTGAAAGGATAGCTTGTCTTCTGCAGGAATTTACAATGAAGTTAGGAAAATAGGACATGAATATTTACAAACAGTTCAAGAAAAAGGACAAGACATACCAGAGCTAGAAGTATAACCAGAGTTTAGAAAAGGGAAGAAAAAAATGCAGAAGGCAAGAGTTAAATCTTTAGAGCTTTCACAGACCTTGGAGATCTTTTGGTATTACCTGGTCATTTTAAGAGGAGGAAATAGAGACCTAACAAAAGGAACTGTATTGCCTCAGGCTACGAAGGTTGGAAATAAGAGCCAGAACTGTTCATCTAACTCCAAGTTCAGTCTCTTTACAATATGGGGTCAGTTCAATAATGGTTCAGAGGAGATGTGCCCCCCTCAGCTAGATCTTTCTTTTAATTCTGAACTATTCTGACCCCACATTTCTAGACATATAAAGAGTATAGAATACTTACACTTAACAAAAATAGGAATTTATTTGAAACTATGAATCTTCATTTCGAATATTTCATATGGAATCCAAGAACCATAAAACTCCTTTTTTCAAGAAGTTTTGTCCAACACCACAGAAGCATTTTATATGTGTGTGTGTGTGTGTGTGAATTGAAGAACTCCTCTAAAAAGTGAGGTTTAAGCTGAAGCAAAGATGAGGAGGGATAGCATTCCAGGCATGTGGAGAGGGGAAATCTTTGTAAATCTTAAAATGCTATGTTAATGTGCTTTTATTATTATCAATAGGTCTCATTTTCATCATCTATAAAATAGGGCTTTGGACTACAAGGCCTAGAACATCTAAATATGTAATTCTAAATAAAATTACCTAGAATGAAAATAATGAATTTTTTAAATGACATGATAAGGAAATTGAATGTTCCTTTTTTTCCTCTTTAAAGTACAGCAATGTTGAAATTAAAGGCTCTTTCCACAATGTCATCTTGCCTTCTGAATATCATTCTGATTCAGTGTATAAATAGATCATTGAGGGAAAACAAAGGACTCCAAATTATGAGAAAGTTTCTAGTTAAATGCAGGGCAGGAGTGGGATGAAGGATGTGGCTTAAGAACAAAACCTGATGTTTAAAGTCTTTGTCCTTCATTCACACATATTAAATAAGACATGACACAAGGACGATTCTACATGAATAGGCAATGTAAACAGAAACCACAATACGACATTATGGCTTCACTTTTGTGGCCCTTTTGTTGTCAACACATATACCTGTTTATATTTACAAAATAACACACAGTATATGTATTTATCTTCTATAATTATAATTATAAATGTTTCATGGTGATCTATATACATTTTTTAAAAGGATGTTTGCAGATGAGGTCTTCTGTATTATTAAATGGCATTTCTTCTTAGCTTTAGGGCACATTTGACCTTCAACTGCTTGCAAAAGAAATCAGCCATATATATGTCTATTTGTTTCTTTTAAACGACAGAGCAAGGATTAAGAGAAAAATGAGTATCGAAACAGAAATTATTACTAGTAGAGTTTTACTGTCACATCTGTATTATATACTTTTGATTCATTCAACCAATACCTATTGGGGTGTGAGAAAAATTTAGTTTAAGCCATGATTCTCATGTTGACTTTATTGCAATCTCCTCTAGAATATCCCTGACATACAGCCCTAGCCTAAAACACCCAGAGGATAAGTATGTTTTATAGGAGCAGGAATGGAAATAGTTTGGATAATTCAAGGTGGGCAAGTGGTTTGATCTCTCACCCTCAGTTTACTAATCTCCAAAATTGGGATAAAAACACTTGAACTAACAGTCAGAAAAGCATACTGTAAATCTTAATGTCCTGTCATTAATATCAGTAATACTACTGCTACTGTTAGTTAAATTTTTGTCCTATTTCAAAAGATAATCCAGGTTCCTTAGGAAGCTGTTTCTCATTATTAGGAAAGGTCTTAATTTTCTTCTCAAATGATAACCATTCTTAATTTCTTTCCATCTAGCCTGTAGATAAAGATTTAAAGTATGTGTTTGGGTGAGTGCTTTAAAATCCAAGCCTCCTTGATGACAGAGCATTTTGGGAGAAGGTTAAGTTGTAAACAAAAGTTTGTTTGAACATCATCTAATAATGTGTGTAAAAGTATTGGAAAAATAACAGAAAATAGGAGTGCCAAAAGTGTAGTTTTATCTAGTAGGATATAGGGAGACATTGAAAGATATTGAGTAGTGCAGTGACATGATTTAGAATATGATTTAAGAAAGTTAAATCACAGGATAACCTGGGACTCTTTAAAAGGATTTGAGGTTCGGATATGGGGTTTGAGAAAAAGAAAAAATTCTAGAGTAGCCACTATTGAGAAGACCATATAAAGTCAAGTCAACAAGCATTTATTAAATGTTTACTCTGTGCCAGACACTGTGCTAAGCAGTGAGAATACAAATACAAGCAGGAAGAATGGCAATCATGTTCTCAAAAAGCTTACATCCTAAAGGGGGAAAGACAACACATAAAAAGAAGAAGGATAGAATTGGGACTATTTGTAACGCATGGTAGAAAAAGTACAGAAATTAATTGTACAGGGAGAATATTTTTCAGTGTGAGAAATCGATAGGTGAGGTGGGTTTTCAGGAATGAAGTGGGTTTCTAGGATGAGTAGGCTTCTGTAGCATGGTAGAGAAAGTCTGGATAGTTAGAGAAAAAAAAAAGCCCTTCTAAGACTTAGCAACATGACTTTAATAAAACTCTTGCCCAGCATCATCAAACATCCCAATTGAAGTTAAATGGTGAAATTTGGGGCTGAGGATAGACTGTTTCTGTCAGATAACAACAAATATACTTTTATTTTGGACTGCTAAGGAATTTACATCAGTGCAAATTCATACAGTTAAATCTCTTTAGGGGGAGAGTAGGACCATAGAGTCTTATAATTATAGGGCATCATGGAATCTTAACATTAGAAGGGCCTTAAGACTTCCTCTAGTCCAGCCTACCATGTCTCTCAGGAGGGTTTGGCAAGTGCTTTTCACAGCTACTCATCCACTTTAGGTGTTTACTATCAACCAAAACTCACTTGTGACTCTAAGAAGCTATAGCATGCATAGTGACCCCATCCTTGTAAAACCATCTAGACAGACTGATTAAACCTGACTGAAGATACCTTGCAAATCTCAAACCCATTCATGAGTTAGGGAAATATTTATCTCTAACATGTGAAGACATTCCCCTGGCAGAATAGGAAGAGCAGAACAATTTGTTCCAATGGTCATGAAAGCAGCTGAAGCAATGACTATGGAGCTCTAAGAGCTTCATTAGAGAATGAAGAACCCAAGGTCAGCCACCATATCACAGGCCCTCTCAATAATCCTGACTTTTTGTCTTGCCACTGGACTTGGCTGACTCTGGAAGAGAAAGTCAGGCTTAAGGCTTTGTACAACTCTATCTCATATAAATTCATTTGACATGCAAGTCAAGGCTTCACACCATAATATCATTGGTTTTCTTCAAAGCTAAGGACTAATTAGCCTCTCATCCTATGTTAGAATCTCCTCTAGAACATTCCTGATTTATAGCCCTGGCCTAAAATGCCCACAAGATGGATAAGTAAATTTTATTGGAATAGGAATGGGAGTGAGTTGGATAGATTCAATTCAAGGCAATACATGTTAATCATCATTTATATACTCATGCCACAGTATGTAAGAGGATACACATGAAATAAGCTAAATATATAACTCTCATACATGAGATAATCTCAGCATATAAAATAATCGTGAGCCTAGAGATTGGAGAGAAATCCTCTGAACTCTCCCCTTGTAGCAGAAACAGACACCAAATATTTTTTTTTCAAATAATAGAGCTTACAGGAAACAATTGGAAAGACCATGTGGTGATTCATAGCATTAAAAATTCAATTTGCCACAGCCTTCAAGACAAGAGTGGGCCAACTCTACATTGAGCTTCCCTCCAGGCTTCCTCCACAGGAAAGTGGTTGGATCCCTTGAAAAGGGATGATATAGATCTCAATGTTTTAATGGTATTCCAGACACATGGATAGTAGATCTTACTCTATAGTTTGTCTTGCATTTAGATTTAAATAATTCCTTTACAGAGCTATAAACATCTTATTTCTTCCTTGCTACAGAAAACAGGCATTTTTATGTTTTTCCAAATTAGCCCTTGGGTTGCCATTTATCCCTCAACTATCTCAAATAAATGGGGTCACATTGGGCCCTTGCCTTCCATTTGATTAGCTTTAACTATTTATTTTCTGCCATTCACATTTATAGCTGGGCAGTAAAAGACAGGCTTAATGGCCCAGTAGTCCAGGATGGGAAATCATCCAGTTAGTGAGGCATTGAAGACATCAAATTAGCAGCAGTGCTGATCCATTCTCTCCTCACTCTACATCTGTCTGAAAGTGTTGATGGCCCAGATTGTTAGCTCTCTGTGTCTTAGGCTGCAATGCTTGGCTTTTAGGAAGCCCAGGAATTTTTCATTCTTTTCTATTTTCCATTTTTCCATTCTAGAGTTGCCCTTGTGGCAGTACTTGTTATATGGAAGATGGTGTCCAGCTGTCTACAGCCATGCCTCTTCACACAATTGGTCCAACTGCTCTGACCCGAATTGAGCAATCACCTCAGTTAAGCAACCAGTTGATTAAGACTGATTTTTCTTTTTACACGAAGTGACTGGTTGTTTGACTAAATTGATTGGTCAATTTAGGCAGAGTGAATGAATGCAGTGTAGTATAGTGGAAAGAGCACTGAGCTGGAAGTCAAAGAATCCTAGAATGATGGAACATTAGAGCCAGGAAGGTCCTTGAAAATCATCAAGCCTTTTGATTTTAAAGGGCAAGAAATAAAGTCCCAGGGAAGTTAAGGAGTCATGGATTCAAACTCTATCTTTGCCCTTAATTAACCATGTTATCTTAAATAAGTTAGTCAAAATCTCCTTTTCTCAATTTCCCTATTTAGGAAATGAAATACATACACCATAGTAGTTATTAAACTATTGCCTATGAACTTAAAAAAATCTCTATTTCAAAATAATTGCTTTACTTTAAAATTCTTTGTATTTGATTTTATGTATTTAAAAACATTATTCTGAGGAGGTGTCCATAGGCTTCAACAGACTGCCAAAGGGATCTCCCCCACACAAATACACAGCCACACAAAATTAATTAACACTTGTGGGAAAAGTAAGCTTATTGATAAATCAAATGTACTTAATTAGTGATTGAAAATATGACCTGTATCCAGCCCAAAGCTTCAGTCACTTAGAGTGCTTTCCACCCTACTGCCCATGGATATTTAAAATGAAGGGTTGTCATGATAGCAGATATGTCAAGCTTGTAAAAATGGCAAGTAGTAGACATTTGAGCAAAGCTTTTGGTATTGTAAAATTTAAAATGAATGTGCAATAATAAAATTTTTCTATTTTAGGAGATTTATTAATGATCTAAGAAATAAAGGAATAAAAGGGATACAAAATAAAACCCTGTGCCCATGGCTACTTAGCTATTTCATAATTCCCACTCACCACCATTACCATGCTGACAGGAAGCCAAAGAGGGCCAAAGTAAGACCGCCCACTCAATTTATCCCCTGTCTACAGAAAGTATGTAATGACAGGAAGTCAGTGGGCTCTGGGGAAATGCAGTTCTTTTTTAGGGTAACAGATTTTCAATTATACAATATATACCCTTTATTCCCTTTGTTCCTCAAGAATTGTTTGTGAGAAAAGTGCAGTAAGGAAAACCATCCAATTTAAAATACTAAGCATCACAGTAATAATTCTCTATAAGCTCCTAGTACCTTCCCAGTAGAATTTCACTGACATTATCCCAGATCCAATATCTTTAAAATCAAGTCCTGAAACAAAGAGTAGGCTAGAAAAATGAGCCAACAAAATAACAAACCTCAACCATAAAGAATTCTTGTATCAGCAAAAAAGTTCAAAACATAAATTCAAAATTTGAGAATATCTTGAGTAAATCTAAAACCAAACAGATCAAAAAACAACTTTGGCAAAAACTCAATGAAAATTCTTCAAAGATACAAAGAAATAATTTTAAAAAATGATTTAAAAAATATATAAATACAGTGATTAATTGGGGAAACAAAATTGGAGGAATGAAAGCTATGGAAGAAAGAATTAGAGAATTAACATCTTGTCACAAATGTTTCAAAACCGTGCCCAAGCAACAAACTTTCTGAAAATTGAAACAGAGTGAATAAAAGCCAATGACTCCCTGTGGCAATAAGAATAAATAAAGCAAAGTCAATGGACTAGAAAAAATAGAATAAAAATTAAGGTAAGAAACCCCAGAATAAAAACTGCTGGGTACATAATTAAAATCCAATTTGCTGGTCAAATAAAAAGTAATACAAATTGACATAAAGAAAGAATTCAAATCATGAAGCACCACATTCAGGATTACAGATGATTTGACAATCACTACTATATAGGAACAGAGAATTTTAAACCCAGTATTCCAGAAAGCAAAGGAAACTTTGTTAGAGCCAAGAATAATATACTTGGAGCAGCTAGGTGACTTAGTGCATATAGAGCCAGGTCCGGAGGTGGGAGATTCTGGGTTCAAATCTGGCCTCAGAAACTTTCTCATTATGTGACCTGGAAAAGTCCTACCTAGTCCTTACTACTTTTCTGCCTTAAAACTGACATTCATTATGAATTCTAAGACAGATGGTAAATTATACACAATTTATATATATATATATATATATGTATATATATATATTGAGATAGAGATCTATATCTATGTCTATATATCTATCTACCTACCTATAATTTACTCAGTAAAACTGAGTGTAATGATACACTGGAAAATCAGATTTTTCCATTTATTTCTTATAAGAAGACCAGAAATGTACAAAAAATTTAAAGTTCAAATACGGAATTGAAGAAAACCTTACAAGGATAATTTGTAAATGAAGAATGAATGATCACGGACTAAAGAAAGGTAAATTGCTTACTTTAAGATATGGTATAATAATACATATGTCCCCTTTCAACACCAACCTCATCAGAAGTCATATAGAAAGTTCAATCAAGCAAGAGCATGCTCACAGTAACAGAAATAATGTACAAATGATGAAGTCTGGATGCAGAGTGAAGCATACCATTCTTCATTTTATTTCTTACATGAAATTTTTTTTTTCTATGTGTCGTCTTTCACATTATGACAAACATAAAAATATGCATTGTTTAATAATACATTTACAACCCATATCATTCTACCTGCCATCTTGGGGAGGGCGGAGGGTAGGGAGGGAAAGAGAGAATCTAGATTGCAAAATATCTGAAAATGATTGTACCAATATTTAATCTGGAAAATAGATTTTTAAAAATATTTTAAAAAATTTAATAACAGAAGACATAAAAGTAGTTCTGTTATATATTAAAGATCAACTAGACATGTTTGTAACACATTCAGTTTTTCTTGTGTTCTCAGTTACAGGGAATAAAATGGAAGGTGTTCTGTAGTTGAAATGGTAGGGTGAGAAAACTGATATTGGTTGAATAAGACAAGATATATATATATATATATATATATATATATATATATATATGTATATATATATATTTAAAATATGTATTTTAAAGAATCTTTTTTTAAACCTTTATAGAAGAAAGAGCAAAAGAGAAAAAAAAAGATTTAAATGCCAAAGTGATGTTCAAGTTAGATAGAGACCTGGATTTCTTAGAGTAAGACTATTTTTTTTTTTCCTGGAATATAACTTTCAGAGAAGGTGTATAATCTTATAAGTGAAACTACTCCCAATGTACGCTTCTCCCTCTGATTTCATCTCTAATGGTAATGAAAACATTTTGAAAAGGGAATTGTGATAAAGCCATTCTTTATTTAATGAGCCTTTTTTAAAGCCTCCAAATCACATGTCAAGGCCTCAATCAATTATAAACATCCTATTTAACACAGAAGCCTTGAGTGTTACATAAAGTACTGGTGAGACTTGCATTTTCCTCCACCTTGCAAGTGAAAACAAGGATGGAAAGAGTCAAAGATTTACTATTGCTGAATGATTTATTATGATGTATACAATGTCATTTTAATTGATTTTTAGTTTATCTTACATACGTGCCATTTCCTTTATCTAGGATAATGCTAATTTCTTTGCTAAATATTATCATATTTCATATGAAAATCCTCTATCTAAGAACTAAGGCATGATGTTTTCAGCAAGAAAGGGATTCCTAACTGATCTTTTGCAGTTTGATGGTGATAAGGGAATGTTTAATATTTACTCACATTTTCCTTTATTATGTTCAACACAACGCAGCAAAATAGGTTCATTTTCCAAATGAACACCTCTACTGCTATTTTACAAAATCTCCAAAAAATTCTCTAAATGCAAAACAATAAAATAAATGCAAGTTTCTACAAATCTAGGCATTTATTTTGTGAAATGGAATTTTTTATTCCCTCTGTTTTAAGTTAATCAGGAATTGAAGTAATCCTACCCAACACTTAGTAAGTCACTAACCAAGAGAGTTCACACTTTCTTAGTCATTAACACTTAGTTAGTCCTAAAAGACTACAAGCACTGCCCCACCCCCACCCCAGCAGTGCTAGGCAAATTGAGAAACTTTGGTTCCTTAGATGTGATAGACCAGCCCACAGTGAAAGGAAGGAGAAACCAGAGAGACAGGAAGTAGAGTGGAAAAAAAAAACTGATTATAAAAGCTGGCTGAGGGCATTCTGATTGACTTCTGTTGCCTTGGTGACTTTTGCTGAGGGAGAACTTCTGTGTTGGTATCTCTGTGTTGGAGGGTCTTTTATGTTGGAGGGATTCTTCTGCCTTGGACTACTTCTGTGTTGGAGATTGATTCTTCACTGGAAAGACTTGCTGAAGAGACTGCTGTGACTCCTGGTTGGAGATGGGGACCTGAGGAAGCCTTTGTTGGAGTTGAGTTCTATTTCTTTGGATTGTAAAGGGTGAAATTATGATTGAGATTGAAAAAATCTAAATTTAAATGGTAGCCAAGGGAAATCCCAAATAATAAAATACCCAAGTCAGCTGCCAAATTTTTATGGTGATTTAATTACAACAGGAGGAAGAAAATATTAGAGGGAGAGATAGAGAGAGGGAGAGAAGGAAAGAGGGAGAGATGGAAAGAGGGAGTGTGAGATTTAAAATGGTTGAGGTCTTAAACTGTAGTGATTAAAATAGTGGAAGATATAAATTGTGATAGATATAAGAAAGGGTGAGTAAATTTGACCACAGAAATATGTTTCACTACAGTGTCTTGGGTTTAAAATCAAATATAAGGTGGTCGCCAGGGAAATATTCCCAATTATTCAAATACCCAAGTCAATTGGGTTTTATAGAGATTTTAATTAACAATACAATGAGTAATCAAAGAAAGAGAGAGAGAGTAAGAAAGGAATAAGTATGAAGGGCCTCAAGCCAATATGGCCTAGACCTGAGTCTTAAAAGAGAAATCAGTCAGTTTTTTAACACTCACCACAAGGTCTGACTAACCAAGGATACTAGTGACACCAGGCCAGCGTCCTTCCTCAAAGAGTCTTCCAGCCAGAGATTGTTTCAAAGGGCCTCTCTCAAGAGCCTCCAGAGCTCCTACCTGAGAGGGACAGAGCCCCTCAGAGGAGCTCCTCAAGGAGTTCACCTTCAGAATGAGAATCAGAAATCCAGATCTTGAATGAGATCCAAGCTCTTATTTTTAAGGGCAAAAATCTCCTCTGTCACCTCCCCTAAGTCCCTACATCTACCAATCACTGTAGATGTTTCCAAAGGACTGCCCATTTTGAATTCACAGCTGAGCAGTTTTAATCTCTTTAGTAAGTCAGAAAAAAAATACTGCTGTGTCGACAAATTTCATTAAGAAAAAACCTCTGAATAAGTTATCACCCTTTTAGGTTTAAGTAGTTTACAAGTTGCCCCACTTATATGGGTACCTAGCATCCCATTGTATCAATTTTAAAAACAGGCATGACTCAAAAAACTTCCTGTCCTTTCCATAAGCATGGGTCAAAGCACTTTCATTGTTCTCAAGGAGCTCTCTGTCCTAAAGCAGTCCTAAGTAGGGAGGAGTAGGGATATTCCCAAGGCAAGGAGCCCTCACATTCAAGTAGAATTCTCACTATCTGCTAGGGAATTTTTTTAAGTAGAAGATTCCCCAATGGGAAAATTTCCAACATTCATAAGTCTGAGAAATTTTAAGGTTTACAGGAGAGAAGGAAAGGAGTTTAACTCAGAACCACTCTGGCTTGGGCTGAGCCAAAGCGGGTGTTAAGGCCTTGGAGAGCCAAGGCAGAGAAGGGAGTCAGTCCTTATAACTCATCTGACATATCTGAAGAGAAGCTGTCTGCGGGGCTCCTCCAAACTCGAGCTCCAGGATAGAACTGAACTCTAGCCCTCTCCACAGGAAGTCACGAGAACTCCAGAGGCTATTCTCTACCTCACTTCCTATGTCTCACATGTGCCAGTGGTGGCTCTAGCTTGTCTTAGGACAGCCCAGAAGTCTGTCCTTTTTTTTTGAACATGTCTGTTGAAGGCCATTTTCTCAGATAATTAAATCTTGAGTTTGATGCAGACCTTCCTAATCTTGTTAAACTAAGAAAGGAGGAGAAATTTAGTTTCCAACACCTGATTCTGTTATCCCAAGTATCTCTATTGTTATTGATCAGGAAATAGCTAAATCAGGTCTTCTAAAGAATGGTCTGATTATGGTGGAATAGTTTTGAAATTAACAATGCCCCCTGAAGCCCGAGGAAGACTAGTCTCTCCAATGGGTCTTGTAAACACACCAGCTATGAAATTACAATAGTAATTAGAGATAAGGGGAAAATAGGAGAGATAGAAAGAGAAAGATAACAAAACGATTGTTTTGCTGGGTGCATTGACAAAAGCCAATTGGGGGCAGTCCCCTTTGGCAGAAGAGTGTACATTCAAAATAAATTCAACCAACCTTCAGTTCAATCAACCACCCCCCAAGGTTCATTCTTGATCTTGATGTAATTTAGGTTTTCTTGCATCTTTCTGCAACAGTTCATTCTATGGATTTAGGAGTTAGCAAGCTTCTTCCTTGAGGGTCTTTCTTGAACAAAAAAAATTTCAAAATCTTGGATTTTTATTAAAATACAACCCCCCCCTGAAGTGGATGTTAAAAAAAAAAAACATCCGGTTCAACTCAGGATGCATTGTTGAGTTATGGGGGCGTATGAGTCAGTTATTAAAAGAATTAAAAAACAACAAAAACAAAGAAAAACAAATATATATATATATATATATAAAGGGAAAACATATAGAAGAAAGTTAAACTTTTGGGAGAAAGGGAAGGAAAAAACTCAAAATCAGAATCAAAATACCCAAATCTATATATATAAAATGTTGAGTAAGCAAGAATAAATTCATAATAGGACCTTGTACAGGTCCAATTTAAAGTAATTACTATCCCACAAGTCTGTAGGACAGAATGCAGTAATATTTCACTTACCCATTTGCAGCCAAGTCTACAGGAAGTTGCCATACTATAACAAGGAAAGGATCTAGAACTATTTTGATAGGGTAGCATCATTCCTTGGCCTGACTTTTTTCATTCTCAGGAATATAGGGAGCCAGCATGATAGTCAAATTTTGGTACTTGTATGAGTACTTCATAAAGAGTGTAGATACAAGGAAGTCCTACGACTTAACATATAACAAACGTTACAACCTTGAGTCCACATTAGTATTTCCTGTGTGCTCTTTTTACACTATTCAGGTTAAGTCTGTGCTCCTTGTTTTTATCCCATTTCCTGGAATCAGATACAAACATTAATCATAGTCCCATAACATTTTATCAATTGATGGCAGGTTCCCACAGTTTAAAGCTTTGGGGTATGTATTGATATTATAGCAAGTCTTTATATATATATGTATATATAATGTATATATTATATATATAAAACTTATATTATTGCAGAGAGAGAAAAAATATTTAATTGTATGTACCTTTAGTACAAGAAATGAGGAAAGGGGGAAAATCAAATATTTAAAAGAAAAGCAATAATAAAAAAATAAGGGAAAGAGAAGAAAAAAATCAGGAATCAATGTGTTTTTGAAAAACAGCATCCACTTGTCAATGGATTATTATCTTCAATGCATGTGATAGGATACAGTCAATCAGTCTCAACAAAAGATGCTCTCTTTACATGTGAGCAATGAATCCATGAATCCTTCTCTCCAACCTTTATAGATGTTGGAGTAGTTAACAATATTTGGAATGTTCCCTCCCAGGAAGGCTGAGTTGTGCCAGTACACTTGAAATTCTTAATAAACACCTTGTCTTCTGGGTTCAGATCGTGAAGTCTAGTGGTCCGCCTTGTACTGCAGTTCCGGATTCATGGAGTTCACGCAGTTTATGCTGTAATTCCTCTATATAGGAAGCAATAGTAGTATCTCACCCCTAATAGCGATGTATATGCCGGGGAGAAAGGCTTAGCCTCTATAGGTGGGTGTCCAAAAAGCATCTCAAATGGTGAGATATGTAAGTCTTCTCTAGGCCTGCTTCTAAGATAAAATAGGGCCAGAGGGAGAATTTCAGGCCCTTTTAAATAGGTCTCAGTGCATAATTTGCCAATCATAGTTTTAAGTTCTTTATTCATCCTTTCAACTTGGCCTGAACTCTGGGGATGATATGGAACATGGAATTTGGGAGTTATTCCCAAGCAAGAATATATTCGGTTTAAGACAGAATCGGAAAAAAATGACTTCCTCGATCTGAATCAATACGTGCTGGCAGGCCAAAACAAGAAATTTTTTTTAAAGTACCTTAGCAACAAAGCCACTGTGGCTTGGGTTGCAGGAAATGCTTCTGGTCATCTAGTAAGTTGATCTGCTATGTCCAGACAAAATTTATATTGTCCGGCCTTTGGCATTGTTATGAAATCTATCTGCAGGTGCTCAAAAGGTGTGTAAGCCAGAAGACCCCCACTAAAAGCTTTGCCATGAAAGGCGTGTTGGTTATATGCCTGGCAGGTAGAGCAGGCTGAACACACTTTAGAGGCTATGGTAGTTATACTAGGGGTTATCCATACTCTCTTAACAGAGTCCACAATGTTCTGGGTGCCAAAGTGGCCTTTATTATGAACAGATTGACAAATATGGTAATCAAAACTTCTAGGTAGCAGGGGTTTTCCTTCAGATGACACCCATACTCCATTAATCTATTTTGCTTTGAATTTTTGTTTCCATTTTTCCACTTCCTTCTCATTATAGGAAAGTGATAAATTTAAGTCATCAGTGGTTGTTAATGTTAAAATTAATTCAGGTCCTTCTATGGCTACTAGCTTTGAAGCAGTATCTGCTCCGTCATTTCCCCTAGAGACAGGGTCAGTGCCATCTGTATGGGAAGAGCAAAGAACTACAGCTAGGGCTTTAGACAGCTGAAGAGCAGAAAGGACTTCATTAATAATTTCAGCATTAGCTATGATTTTCCAGCTGAGGTTAAAAATTCTCTCTGGAGCCATACCATTACAACTGAGTGACAAATGCCAAAAGCATATCTAGAATCCATATAAATTGTTGCCTTTTTTTTCTTTGGCAATTATACAGGCATGTTTCAGAGCTAAGAGTTCTGCCCCTTGAGCACTAATGTTAGAGGACAGCAAAGCTGACCACTCAGTGGCAAATTCTGTGACTACTGCAGCTGCAGGGTAGCGTATGCCATCCCTCATAAAAGAGGAACCATTAGTAAATAAGACCAGGTCTGAGTTGTTTAAGGGAGTGTCCAAGAGATCATCTCGAGGGTTTTCTGCCATGGACACTAGTGTTTCACAACTATGTAATGGTTCCCCTGAAGTTGGTAAATCTGGAAGCAAGGTGGCAGGATTAAGGGTTGAACAGCATTTCAAGGTAACATTTTCATTATTTAACAAGGTTATTTCATACCTTGTAATTTGCTGATCAGAAAATGCCTGTGTCTTAGCAACAATGCTTCTACCTCATGTGGGCACATAATTGTTAATGGGCATCCCAATACTAGATCTACAGTTTTTGTCACTAGTAAGGCTGTAGCAGCTATTCTGCTAAGACAAGGTGGTTCTCCTAATGCTACTGGGTCCAGTTGGGCAGAATAATAAGCAGTTGGGCACTGAGAAGGCCCCAAAGTCTGAGTTAAAACATCTGAAGCTGATCCTCTTCGCTCATGTACATACAAAGTAAATGGCTTGTTGTAATCTGGGATGCCCAGAGCAGGGGAAGACAGGATAGCCTTTTTTATATCTGATAGAGCTGACAGGTATTCTGGCTCTAATTTTAGGGGCTCAAGGACTGAATCTCTTGCTAGTGCTATAAGGGGTTTTATATGTAAGGGCAATTATAGGGTATCTAGCTAGGCAATATTTTCTACCTATTTCCTACATTTCCCTCTTTACTATCTTTATCCTGTTGTAATAAAGCTATTAAAGCTACTAACATATTCATAGTTTAATTTTTATAAACAGTGACCACAATTATTCTTTTTTTAACTCACAAATTTTTAGTCAACCATTTTTAACTCTTAAAATTTATAAAATAAAACTGAGTCAATATTCAGTGTGCTTCCAGGTACTGTGATTTTTAGATTTCCCCCATTGAATAGTGATAATGCAATATTTAGTTGTCATTACCAATGTTTGCAAATATTAATCCCATTTTTAACATCAAAAGAAAATTTATAAACCCTTACCTCATAGGAATTCTATCCAACATTTCAGAAATTACATTTTGATAAAAACTTACTTATGAATTCAACAGTGCTATTAAATGATTTTATTAAATATATTTACCTCTAGATAATTTGAAATAGCAATGCACAGATGCAAAAGGCATGTTGTTTATTTAGTGTGCAGAAGATAAATTTACTTATTTATTATGTCATACTATCTATTTTGCTGGATCAAAATAAAGTTCAGTGTCACAATGAACATATATCTATTTGGGGACAACTTGCAATAATTTCCTCTCATAAGAGGCCAGGAATATACAGATTTTTAACCACTGATTTATCTAGCTGAATTTTCTGAATCTTTTTCCCAGATACTAACGGATGAGGTAGACACAGATTAAAATGAATATAAAATATTGAGCTGTAGTTATAATTCCAGGCAAAGCCAAATAATTATTAATATCTTCTGAATTTTCACTGGCCAAGTTTCTCTACTTATAGCAAGAACAACTAAAAGACTGAGAAAGGCCTCAAAAGGCATCGTCAAGCATGTAGCTTTAGCTGACCTTTTGACACAAAACTTTTAGGTTCACAGATAAGGAACTGGGAAAGATCCCAGAGACAATTTAATACAAATTTTTCATTTTACAAATAAAGAAACTGAGGTCTAGGAAGTTAAGTGACTTGCTTATAGTCAAATGGCTAATAAAAATTAGAACAGAATTCAAACCATGTTCTCATGAACCCAGAGCCACTTTTGTTTCCATGGTATTCCACTACCAAATGCCTTGGTTCATGCTATATCCTAAAACTACTTCCCCCACTCTCTTGCCCCAGCTGCCTCTAGTGAGACTCTTTCCATGTTTCACATGAGATGATATGCTAAAACCCATAAGATAAAAGCTTCCAGGTGGCCAGACTCAGCAGTGTTGTACTATACTCCACATCAAAGTCTCCTGTTTCTTGGACTCTTTTTTTCCCCCTCAACTTCCTGACATCACAGTCAGTTTTCCATGGTGAGGCTCAGTTTACATACACTGGACCAGAATCCTAGGCTAGTCTGCTTTATATATGGAAAGTATAGGTAACTCCATAAGGGAGAGATAGAAAGACTGGTGTCCTTACCAGAGTTATTGTCAATAGCTGCTCTCATTCTTTGCCCACAGATCCATTGCCTTGTCTTCTGTACTGTAATAAGATTTCTACAACACTCCAATTTAAGTAATGCTTCTCTTCTTTTAAAACTCTCACTTTTTTTTTTTCAGCACTTGGGGATGTAATAGAATAAGAAACAGTATTTTGGAACAGGATCCATAGACTATAGCTTCATTGAAAATAAAGATGGGGCTGAAAAGTCAGTCTCCCAGATGTCTCCCAGAAGGCCTAACACTTTTTGCCCAGAAGCAGACAGCTCTTAATCTTTATGCTCCTTCAGAGAATTCCTCTCCCCAGGGTTCATTTCATGGATTTTTTCAGCACAAAAGGCACGATTCTTCTATGTCCAATGTCTCCTGGCTCTTGTCTCACATTGACATTTGAGAATATGACTAAAAGAGGTCCAATGGGACATCAGACAATTGGGTTAAGTCCCATCAAGAAAATATGATTGAAATGTCACATGGGCACACAGTTACTTGCAGAGGAATTTTAACAAGTATGTAGACTGGTTATGTGATATAATTTGAGCAGTTATGAATATCCCATTTATCTCCCAAAGATCATCTTTAGGGTCAGTCTTGATTTAGGATGTTTTATCTTTAGAGTGTCCTTGTCCTTTAGAGTGTATGGAGGGGAGGATGTTGTGACTCATTATCATTCAATAATAGACTTAGTATTGGATTAATTTACCAGTATCTGGAACTTCCAAATTTCAGGAAACTTAGGGAATAAAACTAAGAGGAATTCAAAGTCCAAAGTAATAAATAATAAATCTAGGGCTGTTATCAAATCCAGTTAGTCCCACATTAGGAGTTTTTCAGTGGTCACTATGCAGAATGAGAGAATATGAAAGGCAATGTCATGGTGGTTACAGACGTGGTCCAAGTCAAAAAAGCCAAAGTTAAAATCTTGCCCGAGAATGGTGATAGTAAACTCATCTTGCTGGATTTTAATGGGGATTGAGTGAAATAACAGAAATGAAATACTATGTAAGCCCATATGTTCTGTGAATACATGTTTTATTTGTAATACTTTTATTAATTATTATTATTATTCATCATCATTTAACTTTCTAAAGTTATTTGAAATATCAGTATTAAAAGGGAAGGTAACTATTTCCAGGGTCACATAAAATCATTAGTAATAGAAGCACTAGAACAAGTAAGCAGGGCCTGGAACAATGAGAGTAAGTGGTATATAAAGCAAATTTGAAAGCTGTCTTATGCCAGAGGTCAGGAATGAGATAAGTTAATAGAGGCCTATATTTGGAAGAGACTATTATCCAATCCAAACTCCTTTACAACATGAGGAAGTTAAGACCCAGAGAAATAAAATGCTTTCTCAAACTTTTGTCATGAGTCAGTGTCCCTCTCCATATTACCAGGCAGCCCTCTCGCCTCTGTGCTGTACTACCATGAAACTAACATACCTAGAGCCAGAAATAACACATTTTGGGACAGAATGAGCTCAGAAAATAGGAAAAGGCAGAAAATTAAGATTCCTGATAGTAAGGAAGAATTTGCAAAGTTAAAAAGGAATGGGAAATTATAAAGTGGCAAGATTTTAGAGATCTATGTGTATACCAATAATCAAAATTGAAAGATCTGAATTAGGGGTCTCCTATACATGCCCACAAAGTGTAAGAACATATGTGGACATGAGCCTAAATATGTGATTAGTGGAGTGGGTATAACTTGAAGAAGAAGAGGAAATACAGTTCATTATAACTAAGGCATGATAACCTTTATGTGGTATTGTTTAAATCTCATCTGAAGATCAATGAAATTTTGGGAATCTCATTTTAAGGAAGAAATTGACAAGATGCAGAGCATCATATACAGACTCGTCAGAATAGTAAAGAGTCTTGAGAATATGACCATATGGAGGTCAGTTAAAAGAACTGTAGATGCTTATACTAGAAAAGGCATAAGGACATCATGATAGTTATGTGAAAATACTTGAAGAGTTGTTATGAGGAAGAGTATTATATTTATTCCACTTTCCCTGAAAACATAGAACTACAAATAATAGGAGGAAATGGAGTAGATTTCAGCTCAACAAGTATAATAATGTCTTCTCTGGCCCCCACTGTGGGAAGACTATATGGTAAAAAATTTGTAAAAAATTTATAATGAATTAAAAAAAAGTCTAACAATTAAAACTATAGAAAAGTAGACAAGGCTGCTTGAGAATAAAGTGCCCCTTCTCCCCTACTCTTCCTCAATCCACTAAAGTCTTCCAACGAACATTGACCAGCATATGGAATTGTCAGGTCTCTTCAGGATTCTAATTAGCTTTCATTAGCTACTTTGAACTTAATTTGCCCTTCTTAAATGAGATTCTCAAGATTGAACTGAACTGATTCACTATTGGATAGATAGGGGAGAGAGTTCTTCAAAAACAACTTGGGCTGCAGGTGTAGTAAGGTTCCTTCTAACTCAGACAATATAATTCTTTGTCTATAAGTCCACACAGCATCTGAAATTGATTAAAAAACCATAGCAACACCATGAATTTAGAGCTGGAAAGGAACTTAGTGAATACTAGCAGTAGAAGTGGCAGTGACAACAGCAGATGAGCCTGCCAACCATTCTCCAAACATCTAGAGAAAAACAAAAAGGCCTTAGAATGAATACTGGCCAACAGAACCAACAGGAGAAGGAAAGAAGCAGTGTTCCATCTCAGAACAACATGCAGAGACAGCAAAGAGGATTCATCCACTGAGGTATGAGGAGAAATATTGAAGAAACCTCTGAGGAGCTCAGACAAGATACAACACAATCTACAATGTAAAGAGCATGGCTGGCTAGGTTCAGCCTCAGAGTAAAAATGGAAACCGACATAAGACAAAGCAAGTAGCAGTGAGAGGAAAGCAGCTCTTCATAGTCTATCTAGAAGAGAAGCCAGATGAAACCCAAAGCCAGTATAGGCAAAAGTGGGAGGAATTCAAACAAGGTCCAGCCTCAGACAGATTGGACAAAAACCAACTCAATCCAGGTAGACTGAGCAGTTGAAAATCTTGACACAGTGGTCCAACCAGACCATTTCTGTAGAGTGCTCAATCCAAGAGCTAGCTAGACAGTTGAGCCAATTCCAGGCACTGTATAAGCTTGGGACAGTACTCTTCCCACCCCAAGAATAGAGACTCACTTCAGTATATAGTCAAAATCAAAGGAAAAAATAACCTCAAAATGAGCAAAAGATAGAAAAAAAATCCTAAAGCTAGAAAAATAGTTCAACAAGATATCTGACTATAAACAAGCTCAGAAGAGGACACCAATACAAAAATGAAAACATGTGACACATCAAAGGAAAATGTGAAAGTATGTCAAGTCCAAAATAAACACATAGAAGAGTTCCAAAATAGAAAAGAAAAACAAGTAAGAAAAAATAGAAAAGAAAATGGTAAGAAAAACCAACACCTTAGAACAAAAATTTACTTAAGAAAGCAGTTTCCTAAAAGATGAAATACAATATCTCAAACCTTAAGAAAGGAAGTACAAAGCTCCAAAGATGGAAATAGTTTCCTAAAAATTAGAATTGGAGAAATGGTAGTTAACAACTTTATGAGAGAACAGGGAACAATAAAAAAATTGAAGAGAATGAGAGAATGAAAAAATTGAAAGAAATTCAAAATCTCTCACTGGAAAAAAATCTGACCTAGAAAATAAAATAGGACAGATAATGTATATAGTGGACAAGATTGTAAGATATTATCAAGGAAAACTGCCCTGATGTTCTCAAACAAGAGGGGAAAATAGAAATTGAAAGACTAC
This sequence comes from Monodelphis domestica, assembly GCF_027887165.1. Taxonomy (NCBI): domain Eukaryota; kingdom Metazoa; phylum Chordata; class Mammalia; order Didelphimorphia; family Didelphidae; genus Monodelphis; species Monodelphis domestica. The sequence goes on along the minus strand of NC_077229.1, from coordinate 412,339,016 downwards.
CCATCACCTCCAGAAATAAATCCTTAATTTAAAAACCCTAGGAGTATTATACAAATTCTGAAACTCTTGAGCCAAGAAGAAAATGCTATAAGTAGCCAGAAAAAAATTTATATATATATGAACTATAATCAGGATTACACAGGACCTAGAAGCTTTTACATTAAATAATCAAAAGACATGGAATATAAGATTCAGCAAGGTAAAAGGATCTAGGTCCACAACCAAAAATCACCTACCTAGTGAAACTGAGCATAATACTCCAAGGGAAGAAATGGAGATGCAATGAAATAGAGGCATTCCTGCCAAAAGAACTTGAACTAAAAAGAAAACTTGATCAAATTCAAAAGAAGCAGAAAAAAGTAAACAGAAAAAAAAAAAACCAAGGTAATCAGTGGGGGATATATGTTACTTAATATACTGAAAATAATCAAGGGAAACAATGAAGTTAAACAGATTGTTATTTCCTGCATGGAAAAGTAACTAGAATACTTAAGATATTTATGGTACAAGAGATAATTAAGATACTGAAAAGAAATTTGGGAATCATGTAGTCCAAAAAACTTTTACATATGAGAAAACTGAAGACAGAAAGGATGAATAGTATGTCAAATATCACACTGACTTTATTCATCCTATAAGAAATTTGACTGAATAGATTTTATCATTCCAAATAAATAACTCCTTGGACAGAGATACTTAGGTTATGGCGAAAGTTCAAACTTCATCAATCATCAAATAACTGGCTGAGGTAAACAGTAGTGCAACAAGTCTGATAACTCATAAATTTTTAAATGAAACTCAGAAAGAATTAGCTTATTAACTAGATACTTAGAACACTAAATTAATTCACTAAAAATGCTAACAAGTATTCATCTTGAAAGTGCTAATTTAATAATAACACAAAAGAGAGAAAAATAATTAAGTTACTTATATTCTCAGATTTTTTTTATTACATTGATATTTTCCCATCCTTTCCTCTTCCTCTTCCTCTTCCTTCCTTGCAGTGACTGTGTGTGGGATTCTCCTATATTAAAACAACCAACCAACCAACCAACCAACCAACCCACAGATGACCTTATAAACTAGTTTTCATCCTGTCTCCCCTCTTTTATATTTAAATTCTTATAGGGGTGTGGGAGGGGATTGGAAATATGTACATGTGCACAGATAAACACACATGCACATAACAAAAACAACATGATGATAACATACTTTCTCTCCTCTCACTTGCTTCTTAATCTCTTGTATTCCAAAGCAACCCATAATTTCTTCATCATCAAACCTAATGACTTTTTCCAAGTCCTTATTTTCCTAGAACTTTATGTATTATAGCATTTCAACTAATGAATCAACAAGCACTATTGGCCATTATCTTCTTTAGATACACTCTCATCTTTGGGTCTTAGGGACACTAAACTTCCATTGTTCTCCAGCTACCTTTATGACCATTCCTTCTTATTTACTGTTGCTAGATCATCATCATATCACACCCATGAACTGTAGGTTGTAAAGATTAAAATTAGGGAATTTGGGGAGACTGAGGCAGGTTTAAATTAGTTTCTCTCTGCAAGGAGTATTATATTTTTTAGAGGTTTATTAAAGGTTAAAGATTAAAGAATATACAAGTAAGAAACATGTGCCTAGGCCAGAGGCCTAGACAAAATAACCTCACATCACGCAAGAGACGCGCCTGCTCCAAAACGGAAGTCCAAAAAAGGGACCCCAAAAACCTTTGCCACCAGCTTAAATCCTTCCTTCCATCTTGGCCCACCTCAGAATTCCCGTGAGATTACAAAGCATTTGGGGGAAGTGGAACAAAGGCTTGTGGGGATTGTAGTCCTGTATTCGAGTCTATTTTTTACAAGGTGTACCCCAAGGCTGTGTCCTAGACTTTCTTCTCTTTTATTTTTATAATCTCTCTTGAGTGGCTCATTATACTCCAACAGTTAAATTTTTTTTAATGCCTTACATGAAATCATAAGATGCAATATTATTATTTAGTTACAACTTGAAAGTTGCTGCATTTTAAAGCTTTAGCCAGTCTATATTGGTTGAAAAAAAAAAAGAATTTTTAAAATTTGTTATCATGACTTTTGTTTTTGTTTTGGTAAACATTTGATGGACCAAGGAATTTAGAGTAAATATCAATTATCCAGGATCAAAAGATTGGGTGTCCCTCTCAACTTAATTCCTTGCATGACTCCCTCTCAAAGGGGGAAAAAAAAATCTTAGTCCCTTCCAAATGCAGAGGGTGGCTTGCTTTGCAAAGTAGAGCATAGAAAATCACTACTCCAGTAAGAAGTGAAAGGAAAAATACCTCTCAATATTTTTACAACCTGCTTATTTTATCAGGCTTCGACTGTATAAGTCTCTTTTAATTCATTCTCAATTAGCTTATTATTTCTATGTCAGCTTCTGTTCATCAAATAATTTTCTGTCACAAAACGTGCTGGGAATGCTAGAAAGTAATGTGAAGATTGGATTTAGCTATCTCCTGATTTGTAACAATGAAGATGCTTAGTCTAACAAAATCAGGGATGTCTTGGGAACTTTGAATTACTCCACCCTACTTTGTCTAACAAAATCAGGACTATCTGTAACCATGCTTGAGGATTGAGTGTTTAGGAGGATGGCCTTTGATAGAGAAAATGACAAATCAGAAACAGCTGACAGACCCTTGGACTGTCCTAAGTCAAGCTTAGGCTACCATTGGTATAGAGGAGATGCAGGAAAGTGAGGTAGAATCGTCTAGGTATTTTTGCAGGGCTTCCTCTCATCGGTGTTTTTCCCCAGAGATGTGGCTCTGGCCGGCAGCGTGCTAAGTGTTCCAACATCTTGGCGTGGTGGCAGATATTTGTCTGGGTTTTGGTGGTGAGTTTGGCCTTGAGCTAATTCAGGTTCAGGCACATTGGCTGAGCCTTCTTGGAGTTCAGGCTGATTCCTTCCTTCTTTACTCTCCAAAACTTTATCTTCCTAGAGCCTCTAATCTTCTTCCTGGCATAAGCCAGGCCTGAGAAATCCTACACCTTTTCCTTTTCCCTTCTTAATTTCTTTCCACTATATTAATTAAATTCACCATAAATTTCCAGCTGACTTGGGTATTTTGTTTGGGATATCCCATGGTAACCAATAATTAATATAGTTTAGGACACAATACTAAAATTATCCTTTACAGTAATTTGGCAGAAACTAGGCAAAGACTAATATCTCATACCATATATCCAGCTAAGGTAAAAATAGGTAAATGGCTTAGACAGACAAAAGGAGCATAGAAAAAAAAATCTATAGAAAGGAGAAGATTTTATAAATAAGAAATAAATAGATAAGTTTGATTATATGAACTTAATTTTTCTCACAAATAAAATCAATGCAGTAAAATTTAGAAGCATATCGGGGTAAGGGGAGGGGAAAATATAGCAAGTTTCTTCAATAAAGTCCTCATTATTTAATCTCTAAAGAACTGAGGCAAATATATAAAAAATAAGTCATTCCCCTATTGATATATGGTAAAAGGAGACAGTTAATTGTGACAGAATATTATTTTATTACAAGAAATAATAAAGTAAATAATTTCAGAAAAAAACCTATAGACATAAAAACTGATGCAAAGTTCAGTGAGTAGAACTAGCAAAATGTACACAGTAGTGATAATATTGTAATGATAGTCAACTTTGAAAGACTTAAGTATTCTGATCAAAACAATGATACCCGTTAATTCCAAAGGACTCATGAAAAAAAAAATGGGCCCACTGCCAGAGAGAGAACTATTGAACTTGAGTGGTAGATTAAAGCATATTTTTTCACCTTTTAAATTTTTCTTGCTTTTTTTTCTGTAACAGTGCTAATAAAGAAATAAGCTTTGTATTAATTAATATATATAATGATAAACATTTCTTGCCTTATCTGTAGGTGAGAGAGTAGCTGGAGGAAGAGGAAGAATATGAAATTCAAAATTTAAAAAAAAGGTTTAAAAATATAAATAAATAGATTTTTTAAAAATGTTTCCTGCATCTAAACAAAGTGGGCTACATTTTGGATTTTTCCACTCTATAAGTGTTATATGCAACAAACAAATAGATTAGCATGTCTGTTGATCAATTTACCACATTAGCCAGATTAAATTTTTTGTTGTTTTTCAGATTAAAAGTTAACTTCTCCCTAACCCAGAGACCCAAGTAAATATTCATTGTATAAAAATGACCTTTGTGGAGAAAGAAGATAGAAATGGAAGATCCTCATGTCTTTTTTCATCCCTAAGCAACCAGCAACACAGAATTTTCCATATACATATATATGTAATATATATCCCACTTGTATAGTACATCCCACTCAGCAGAACATTTTTATAGATATCAATGACTTTTTTTAAACCCCTTTTTTAACCCTTACCATCCATCTTAATATTGATTCTAAGGCAGAATAGCAGGAAGTTCTAGGAAATGAGGATTAAGTGACTTAATCTAGGGTAATCTAGCCCAGGGTAATCTAGCCAGGAAGTTTTTGAGACCAAATTTGAACTCAGGATCTCCTGTTTCTAGGCCTGGCTCCAACCACTGAGGCACCTCATTTCCCCCAGTTATCCATGACTTTTTATTTACTCTTTATGTCATTTTTTTTCCACTCTGGTTACTCTTGCATTTCTGAACTCTACCTTCTCAGCTTTTGAAATTCTGAAATTCTCTGGTTTGTGTTTACTTGTCTTTCAGCCCCTCTCCAATTGTCTACTAATGTGATATTTAAGGCTTTTGGTAGAAATTGAGGTATTTTCTTTTTAATTTACTCAGATCTTAATTTTTTAATATATCTTTTATTTTGGAACATTTCGCACTCCTACCACACACACACACATACTCATGAACACATCTTTAGTAATAAAATATTTTTAAAAGACCAAAAAAATTGTAATTCAACATTATTAACCAATGAATCAACTAATTTGGAAAGCATGTGCAATGTTCCACACTTAGAGACCTAAACTTCTGCAAAAAAGGAAGAGAAGTAAGTTTTCTCATCTCTTTTTGAAAATCAAGAATTGATTATAATAATTACAAAGTATTCGTTTGTTTTTCTATTTACATTTTTGAAGTAATTTCATAGTGTTTTTCAATTTTTTTCCCTTCATATTACTTCAATTCATACAAATCTTGCCTTATTTCTGGATACTTCAAATGTATTTCTTCTCTTATGGCACCATAATATCCCATTGCATTCATTTAACAAAATCTGTTTAACATTCTCCAACAGATGAGATGCCATAATGTGTGGTACAAAGGGACTTTAATGACATTGAAACACCTGTAGCTTGAAATGATTCAGGCTGATTTGAACCAAATTCCATTTTGTTCACTCATTGCTTCCTTTTATCTAATATTTAATATTCAGCTAAGCTGTGATAATTACTGTATTTGAGATTATTATCTCTGTGAAAGATCATACTCTTTGGATTGACTCTCAGAATATGACCAAGACTTGGGCATTATGTATATACCTGTTCTGCTCCTCCTGTGATTTGTTTCTGGTGTCCTGAGTCCTTAATCTTCTTTGCCATAAAATATCTTCATCTCTTAATATTTTCCAACTAATAATTAATGCCATAAATCAAAATCACCCTTTATCAGACCCTCATATTTTCAATGACTATTGAAACAGACTTTTCATTGATCATCCAGGAGTCATCCTCTCCCTTCTGTAGTTCATTTTCTTTATGTACACCAGATATTTCTAAAACACGTCTGGCTATATCATTCCTTTGCTCAAAAATTTCTACTGTCTCTATTGCCTGTGAAGTAATATACAGCTCCCCCAGTTTAGTATTTAAATTCCTTTACAAATCTGTCTTCCCCATAATCATTTTTTTCTCTTTTATTTTCCTTTGTACAAGCTCAAGATTTCTTCTTGAAAATCTTTTGTTTTTATTTCCACCTTTTTATCTCTTTTAAAGGACCAGCCCACTATTTACCTCCTAAATATTTTTACATGATTTCCAGATCTTAGTTTACCACTCTTAAATTACTTTGTATTTATTTTACATTTACTTTTTTGTTTATATGTTGCTTCTCACTACTAGAATGTGAGATCCTTCAAAGCAGAAACTATTTCATGTTTATCTATGTATCTCTGATTACAAAATACCCTGCCTGATTCATGTAAGGGCTTAATTTTTTTTTTGCATGATCTAATTGAATTAAGTTAAAGAGAATTGCATTGTATATGAAAATACAGTAGGAAATAATGACTTAAGTCTCTAACCTCTTAATTAGCTATATTTCCTTCACCTCAAAAGCATAAAAAAGTGATGTAGTGAAAAAAGGGAAAAGAAATGAGAAACAAACCCTGAAGACATTGTGAAGTAAGTCTACCTGAGTTGACGGATTTTTTTTCACACAAAGTATATCAAAACTTTTACATGGAAAATGTGCTGTCTTTCAAAATAATCACGTCAGGAACTTATCTCTTTCTCCTCCATTTTTGTTACTCTTACATTAAACACTTCGGGAATTCCACTTTGGGGATGACTCTGAGGGTCAACTAACAAACCACACATGAAAATCAGTTTCTAGATTTTCTTTTTTTTAGGTAAGCATGCTTCATTAAAAAAAAAAAAATCTAAAACAGTTTGATAACCACAAATTTAGCACTCACAGGAGAAAAACAAAATGACTTCTAGTGCTTCTTGGCTGTTTCCAAAAATCAAATTTACCTCGGAGGATGACAGTTAGCACCCTGCATTTAACAATATTGATAATAAGTTCCAAGCTAAGATAGTCATTCCAGAAAGAAGCAAACTAACCCTGGTTGATAGCTAAATATTCAGAAAAAAACAACATAAAAATCCAAATGAGGGGAGGCATACTTATTACCCCAAAACTCATTTAGATGAATCCATCCTGATATATGCTTTTAAAATAATAACTATAGCATGTTCTATTAATACCTCACATAAACTTAAAGAACTTAACAGTTTGCAGAAAGCTATTTCTAGATTTAGTTAATTATTTTCCTGTTCTCAAGGGAAAAGTTGAAAGTCTGGCCAAACATTTCCCTACCTCTTTCTGAGGAAGTCTCATTAGTGACCAGGATTGTGATTATATCAATTGCATTCACTCTTCCCCAAAACGAACTCATTTAAGTTTTTACTTTAAATTGAATAGCAGATGGGAGGAGGAAGAAACACTGATAATCTTTGATTTAATGCTGCCTGTGATTTTCCATGATAGGCTTCTGATTACAGTATCTGTTTTAAAACATGAATTTCTTCCATTTGGGCTGACTGCATCATTTGCTTTTCCATGCATAGCATACTGAAAACTCCATTAGAGAGCAGAAGAATAAGTATTTTTAAACTGGTTCTAGTAATTGTATTGTGAGAATAATAGCATAATGAAATTTAATGATAATTAGTGGGATATAAATAGAGTCTAATAACAAAAAAGAATTATCATGTGCTTTGCAGCAGAATATGGAAAGGACGAACCATTAATAAATTGGGATGATTAGTTTTATGAACTCACATTTTAGCTGTCTTCTTACTGTCATGGAACAGAGCATTTCAGATTCTAAGCTTCCTGCCATCATTCATGGTCAAGTGAAACTTTTAAAATGCTTGGGGAACTGTGGAAATTATTTTGGGTCTTTGAATATTGAAAGTGCAACCATGCACTTCAGTTTTACTTCATCTATTTATTTAATGAGATCTTTTTGCTGTGAACTTAAATTGGCAGATTATTTTGTAGTGTCATTAATGTTAACATAATTTTTATACAATGTATTAATATAACAAATTAAATGAGCAATAGTGAGTGAGCGGTGAGTGATGGCTGGTCAAAGCAAAACTAAACTATAATAATCATCATGATACTGAGATTGACTATTTTCTAATTATCTTATAATTCAGGGATGACTGGCTGCCTGCTGCCACCCAAAAAATTTGGACTGGAGTCAAGTTAGCCTAGAGACATGCAGCCACCAGAACTAACATTATCTTATTATGAGACATACATTAACCCTTCTGCTTCTTAGACTGTCCTAGTTCTTATCATTTCATTTAGATTATTTAAATGAAAGAAAACTCAGGCATCGCCAGAGGTGATGGCTAATTGGGCTAGAGTAGATAGAGGAGACTAAAAATTAGATGACTTAAACTGTGAGAATTGTAAACGACTTTGAAGATTGCTTTGGCAAATCCCTGGATTTTGCATGTGAAGAAAGAAAAAGTGAGAAAGAATGTGAATGACTCCATACAAGCAGAGGCAGGACTACAAGTCAGATCTTTTAAGTACAATGGTCTCTCTAAGGGATCATACATTTTGGGGAGATTCCTGCTATAATGCTTTTGTTTGAAATCAGAATACTTGGGTTCAAATTCTAATTCTGATCCCACCTGCATAAATGTGGATAAGACATGTATCTCTTTTGGTATCTCCTGTATCACATAGAGTTGCACTAAATGGCCACCTAAAATCCAATTCACCTATAAATCTGTGATTGTGTGATCCTCAACTTTCCTGCTGAGCTTAGAGTTGAAATCTCTGTCCTACCATTAACATAGAAAGGTCTGAAAAAGAAATAAATAGTTTTCTATATTATAGTCATTTAAATCGAACCTCTAAAGTGTTAGGAAATGCTTTAACAACCCACCTTCTTTAAAATTCTTTCTTTTCCATTTCCCTATTTGGAACACAGTTTACAATGACATTACAATATCCTCTCATACCTATGGCTAATCCAGGCCAGGATAGTGGCCAATCCTTCCCAATAAGGGTTGCATTTTTTTACTTCTTCCTTCCTCTCTGATCCCTATCAGAAATTATTTATTCCATGTAATAAAGTATCTTGATACTAATTCATGTTAAAGTTAATAGAAAATAATGACTGTATGTACTACATCTTCCAGGCTACTCATATTTTAGAAATGATATTTTGGAGGCTACATGGCATTAAACAAAGAAGAATTGATTTCTTATAATATAATTTGGAGAGGTGGCAGACTAATGGGTTGGTATAAAATGAGGATATTAGATCATATTTGAACTAAAATCACTGTGAGTCCAATTCTATAGTACTTTCATGAGATATGGAGGTTGAAACCACTTTTCTAGTGCTCTCAAATCATATTGTTTAGAATATCACTGAATAGATCTTTCCTCCCATACAACCTTGTATTCCATAACTTTCTATATTTTGTTATGTATTCAATTCATATTTAAATGCATTTATTTAGATATATATATATTTGTCTTCTACATTAGAATAAAATATTTTTATGAGAAGGGATTATTTTTATGTACTGAAATAGATAATTACATAAATAAAGCATTTATTAAGTGCTTACTTTATACTTGACACTGTGCTAAGTGCTAGTGATACAAATAAAAAAAAATGTAAGACAATCTCTACTTTCAAGGAGCATATATTCTAATTTGGAAATCCAACACATAAAGATGAGTTAAGAGAGATTTTAGAGGAGTGATACATTCATAGTGGTATGACTGAGGATGTCTAGGAAGTGAGGCAAAGGCCTAAAACTGATCAAAATAGATCAAAGCTAGTCTATGAAAACCCAGCACAGTTTCAAGAGTGAATACCATTTTTAAACTAAGAGTTAAAGTGATGCAGTAAAGAAAAAGTATTTAAGTACATAAAACATGTGCAGCACTTCACTCAGAGTTGTAAAAATATTTTCTCATTTAGTCCTCACAGCTACCTGATTTGTAGTGGACCTAGAGCAAGCCAGATGACCTGTCGAGATAAGAGCAAGACTGTTCAGTGGAGAATGAAGAGCACTGGTTCCCCCCCCCCCCAAACAAAGAAAAGAAAAAGAAAAGAAAAAGACAAAGCCCCAACTGCTTGTTCTACTAGACTTTTAAACCTTGTTTTAATCCCACCTCCTCAGATTTTCTAATTGGCCAGGGTTTAACTACCTGAGGATACAAAATGCCACATACATTGACTTCAGCTGCCACACTGGCAAATTAAAAGACATGACTCAATGGCACCTATCTATGAGGTAATATAGTTATCTTATAGTTATGGAAATAATCACATATGAAGGTTAAGTGACTCTCAAAGGGTAAAGAAAAAAGAAGAGCGAAAAATGAAAATGGCAGTCTGATGAGGCTTTTAAAATAGCTGAGGAAAGAAAGAACATGAAAGGAAAAGGAAGAATGCATGCAGAATTCCAGAGAATAGCAAGAAGAGATGACAGTTTTCTTAAATGATCAATGCAAAGACATAAATGAAAATAATAAAATGGGAAATACAAACCATCTCTTCCAGAAACTTGAAGATATTATTATTATAGTTTTGGTTTCTTTATCTGAAAACTGTCTCGATATCTTTTGACCATTTATCAGTTGTAAAATACTTTAAAATCTGGTACTGCTATGTGTCCTTCTTCTACATTTTCTCAATGATTCCTTTGATATTTCTGACCTTTCATTTTTCCAAATGAATTTTCTTATTATTTTTATACTTAATTTTTTTTTTTTGTAATTTAATTGTAATGGCAAGGAATAAGTAGATTAGCTAAGGTAGGAATGCCATTTTAATTATATTGGCCCTACCAAACCATCAAAACTTAATATTTTTCTAATGATTTAAACTTGAATTTATTTGCATAAAACTATTTGATAATTATGGTCACAAGATATGGAAAAATGGGGACACTAATACCCTATTGGTTGAATATGAGTTGACCAAACTATTTTTGAGAACAATCTGGAATCATCGTAAAAAAGTTATAAAACTATATATATCTTTTGACCCAGTAATGCCACTATTAGTTTTATTTCCTAAAGTAATCAGGGAAAAAGGAAAATAATTTACATGTTCTAAAATATTTATATCAGCTCTCTTTGTTCTAAAAAACTAGAAATAAAAGTGATATCCATCTCCTAGGGAATGGTTAAACTAGTTGTGGCATATGATTGTGATGGATTACTACTGCACCATAAGAAATGATTAATCAAGTTAATTTTGGAAAATCATGGAAAGTTCCCATGAAATTATTTTATTTTGAAAATTTCATTTAGTCAATTTAGAACATTATTCCTTGGTTACAAGAATCATATTTTTCCCTCCCTTACCCCCACCCCTTCCCGTAGCCAACACAATTCCACTGGGTTTTACATGTGTCCTTGATCAAAACCCATTTCCATGTTGTTGATGTTTGTACACTAGGGATTTAGAGTCTACATCCCCAATCATATCCCCATCTATCCATGTAATCAAGCAGTTGTTTTTCTTATGCGTTTCTGCTCCCATCATTTTTCTTCTGAATGTGGATAAGGTTCTTTCTCATAGATCTCTCCAAGTTGTTCAGGATCACTACATTAGCACTAATGGAGAAGTCCATTACATTCGATTGTACCACAGTGTATTGGTCTCTTTATATAATGTTTTCCTGGTTCTGCTCTTCTCACTCTGCATCAATTCCTGGATGTCATTTCAGTTCACACGGAATTTCTCCAGTTCGTCATTCCTTTGAGCACAATAGTATTCCATCACCAACATATACCACAATTTGTTCAGCCATTCCCCAATTGGAGGGAAGCCCCTCATTTTCCAATTTTTTGCCACCACAAAGAGTGCAGCTATGAATATTCTTGTACAAGTCTTTTTCCTTATTATCTCTTTGGGGTACAAACCCAGCTGTGCTATGGCTGGATCAAAGGGCAGATAGTCTTTTAAGTCTGGGAATAGTTCCAAATTGCCCTCCAGAATGGTTGGATCAATTCACAACTCCACCAGCAATGAATTAATGTCCCTACTTTGCCACATCCCCTCCAGCATTCATGACTTTCCTTTGCTGTCATGTTAGCCAATCTGCCACGTGTGACATGATACATCAGAGTTGTTTTGATTGGCATCTCTCTGATTATAAGAGATTTAGAATATTTTTTCACCACATGAAATTATGAACAGTGAAATGAATAAAAACTAAGAGAACATTATATACAGCTACAGAAATATTATTTGAGGAATGGCTTATGTATACCCATTTCTGGAGAAAGAACTGATAAAGAGTATGTAACAGGTTAGGGGAGGGAAGGAGGCTATTTAACTAGGTATCTTAATGAAATAATTAATCATTTTTTTAAAAGAAAGAAGAAAAAGTAAAGCAGAGGTTTCAAAGGAAAGTTTCATGCAACAACAGCCCCTGATAAAAGAAAAATAAATGGTAGGTACTTAAGAAAAAGTAGAAGAGAGTAGGAAGAGGTGACAAAAATATGTGGAACAACAGGAAAAATATCTTACCATCACCAATAACCACTAACGTGTGGTTATTGATCTAAAACCAGTCATCTTAGAGAATGAAGTCAAGTATGCTTTTGGAAACATTGCCAACAATAAATCTAGTAGAATTCCAGTTATTTAAAAGCCTAAAAAATGATACTGTTAAAGTGTCACATTCAATATGCCAACAAATTTGAAATATTCAACTGAGGTTACTGAACTGGAAAAATATCAGTTTACACACCAATCCTAAATCAGAGTAATGCTAAAAAAAATGATCAAATTACCAAAAACTTGCACTAATTTCACATATGAGCAAGGTTGTTTCAGATTCTGCAAGCTAGGCTTCACCAGCATGTGTACTAAATATTAGTGGAAGAGCTGACTGGTTTTCAAAGAGGCAGAGGAAGTAGAGACCAAATTGCCACCATTTCCTAGATTATAGAGAAAGCAAAGTTTTAAAGAAAAACAAACAAACAAGTCTACTTCTTCCTTGACTACTCTAAAGGCATTGTGTGGATTAAAATAAAGTGTGACAAGTCCTCAAAAAGATGAGAGTATTAGATCATTTTAGTTGCTTCCAAAGAGACATTTTTGCAGGTCAAGAAGCAAAAGTTAGGTCCAAACAGGGAAAACCTGTTTGGTTTAAGATTGGGAAAAGAGTATAGTGTCTATATATTATCATTTTTAAAATTTAATTTATATATAGAGTACATTATGTGAAATGCCAGAATGAATAATTCAAAAGCATAAATTAAGTGAGAGAATTATCTCTCTATCTATATTTTCAGATATACAGATGATATACCACAATGGTGGCATAAAGTGAGGCAGAATTAAGAAGATTCTTCATGAGGGAGAAAATAGAGTCTGTAAAATCTGGCTTTAAGCTTAATATTAAAAACAAAACCAAAAAAAAAAGGTCTTGGCAACTGGTCCTAGCACTTCTTGGAAAATAGAGGGAGAAGAAATGGAAGCAATATAAAATCAATGCTAAAATTAGAAAAAAATAGACAGGATTTGGGAATGAAGTTGAACAACCAGGGTTAATTATGGAGGAATGTTCCAAATGTCCCTGGTATACCACTGCCATAGGCCCTAGAGGCAGGAACAGAGTAAACAGAGAGGAATAAAAAAGGTAGCCTCTGATGTCAGGATTGGCAACCTCAAAAAATCTTGTTTTCTGAGTCCCAGAACTTATATCCTGAGGATACCACTGGAATTCTGTGTTTTCTGCAGCCTTGGCTCCAGAGATCCTCACTGGCTCACAATTGGGGATTGAAAAAGAGGACACTGTAGAGCAGTGGTGCTGAACGTATGGCACACATTCAGTTGCTTGCCAGAGTTTGTTACTAGAAAGCCAGAGGGACTTGGGGTGTGTATTTTCATAAAAATCCAAAATTTAAAATTTTTGTTTGAGAAAGATCTTCAAGGAAAGAAGGTTGCTAACTCCTAAAATCCAGAGAATGAATTGTTTGCAAAAAGATGCCTGAGAAACCTACATTACATCAAGAAGATCCAGAATGAACTTTGGGGTGTGGTTGATTGAACTGAAGGTTGATTGAACATTTATTTTGAATGTATACTCTTATGCCAAAAGGGGGATGCCCCCTAATTGTTTTTTGTCAATGTGCCCAGCAAAACATTGGTTTTGCTTTCTCTCTTCTTATCTCTAACTATTGTAGTTTCCTCTTAAAAGGTGAAATTTTGTATGCATCTATAGTTAGAAGATTTAGAGGTACAAGATGATTATGTTAAGGGATTAATTGGGGAGACTAGTCACCCAATCATCATAAGGGAGGATTTTGAATTTTAGATTTTACTCCACCCTGCTTAATCTTTAGAATTTTAGCCACCAGGAATGTATATACCTTCCACTTAAGGATTAAATGGGTGGGAGGAAGGTCTATGATCCATGTGTGCTAGCAAATGACAAATCAGAAACAATTGACTAACCCTCTGGGCTGTCCAAAGCCAAGTTTAAGCCACCATTGATATATGTAAGACACAGGAAGTGATATAAAGAACTGCTTTTATATGTTGCATCACTTCCTGTGAGAGGGACTTGGCGGTGGAACTTAACTGTGGAGGAGCTTGAATGTGAGACCTCAGACTGCTTCCCTTAGACTGTCACGTGGTGAGTGCAAGGCGTACTCCCCTTTCCTTGGCTTTTCTTTAGGCACCAGCCTCTGAAGAGGCCCCTCATCTTGGAGGAGGCCTTGTGTCTGGAAGCTGTGCTAGATTTAATCCTCTGCCCCATCCCACCCCTTAGTTGGGGCCTCTGAACTGCTACCTGTTATCTCTCTCTTTTTCCTCTCTTTCTTTCTTCCTTAATATCTTCCTCCATTGTAAATAAACCACCATAAAATTCCATTCTGACTTAAGTATTTCATTGGGATTTAGAATTTAAAATCCCTGGTGACCAACTAAAAATATATTCAGTCCAACCATAAGTGTACCCCTTATAGGCGGAACCTTTCCCCTCATCCTCTCTATGCATCTGAGGACATTTCACACTTCACCCACCCCTCTGCCCAGCAGCCTAATGGAAGTGCTTCCTCCCTCCTATCAGAGGTGGGGTGGGGTGGGGGATAAGGTGGGGTGTGTGGCATGGCACTCAGTTTGGGGAAAGAGGCAGGGAACTCAGTCTGCAGAATGGGGTGGGGGCAGGGTCTGGCACTCTGTCTTTAAAAGGTTTGTCATCACTGCCCTAGAGTCTATGGGCATCAAGAACACAAGTATCACTGATAACAAATGAGGAACATAGGAGGCCCAAGAAACATGGACTAGACACCTGCTCTATCTTGGGCTGAAACACTAGGAGAGGAGAGGAGGAGTGAGGAAAGAGAGCACATCATTGAGAGTGGTTGCTAAGGGGCTGGGACTCCATCAGCTATGGTTACTCTCAGGAAAGTAGAGTCCTTGGCTGCTGCCACAGGGGGAGGTTGACTGCTTTTAGTTACAATGACAATGGCATGTCCATGTGGGCTCTGGTTGGAGAACCTGAGGTTAATCATAGACTGGGGTTTGACCAGAGGACTAGGTGTACATCTGACCATGAACTACAAAAACTAGAATAAGTAAATAGGATTCAGGAAAAAGCAAACATACAAAAATTATTCTGAAAACTGAGGTAGTATCATAATGCACTAGGAACCCTGGGACTCCAGAAAAAAGCCAATAAACAAAGGTATTTGCCTGGCCTCTGAAACAATGAATGAATGAATGAAATAAGCAAGCAAAGAAGAAAAAACCCAATGATTGATAGCTATTATAGAGACAGAGAAGACCTTGGCTCAAACTTAGAGGACAGTTAAGTAAAAACACCTACAGCTAAAACAACAAAGAAATACAATAAATGGCTACAAGCTCAAAAAGATCTTTGAGAATGATCTTAAAAAGACTTCAGCAACTAAAAGAGCTTGAGGACAAAATAGGAATGAAAATAATAGCAATGCTAGAACATCAAGAGAAATGTGAAAGAAAAAAATCACCCAAATGGAATAAGAAATCCAGAAACTCATGGAAGTAAATAATTTATTAAGAACTAGAATTGGAGAAGGGGGCGGAGAAAACTAATGATTTCCTATGACTACAAGAAATAATAAAGCACAATCAAAAGAATGAAATAGTAGAAGAGAATATGAAACATCTTATCACAAAAACATCTGATGTGGAAAATAGATCAACAGGAGACAATGTAAGAATAATTGAATTCCTGGAAAGTTATGATAAAAAAGAATTTAGACAACATACTTCAAGAAATCAAGGAAAACTTCCAAGAAATTCAAGAATTGGAAGTAAAAAAGAAATTTAAAGAATCTATTAATCACCACTTCAAAGAATCTCAAAGATGAAATTGCACAGGAACATCGTTGCTAAGTTTTGCAGCTCCCAGGTTAAGAAGAAAATATTACAAGCAATATAACAAAACAATTTTTAAGTACTGTGGAGCTTCAGTCAGAATAACAATCTGCAGCTGCAACATTAAACAAACATAGAACATAACAATTCATAGAACAAAATAACTGGGTTTACAACCAAAAATAACATATTTGGCAAAGATAAACATAATTATGAAAGATAAAATTTGACATTTAATGAACTAAAGAAGTTTCAAATATTCCTAGATAAAAATCTACAATTCAGGTGAAAATTTTATCTTCAAGAAACATACAAAGGTAATGAAAGATTAATCAGAAGCAAACCAAATGCTTAAGTGTTTGTTTTCTCTATGGGAAAATGTTTATCCATGAATCCTAGGAATGGCATCATTGCCATTAGGCATGTATGAATATATGACTAATGACCAAAATGAATGTAATGTTATGAGTTGAAATGGTAGTGGAATAGATCAGGATGAGGTGGGTTGCAATGGCTATATTATATGGAGAAAGAATTAGTGCAGAAACTTCCATGGGGAAGTGGAGTAGGGTTTAGATGGCTGGTAGTACTTACTCTCATCATACTTGGGATAAGGAGAGAACAACATACATAATTAGAAGAGTAAAAATCTTCTTAAAGTACAGAGAAACAGAAGAAAAGGGGGATGATATAAAGGAGGAATTGGGAGTCCCCTCAGGGGACTGAGTGACTAAGAAAAGGAAAAGTGAGTTAAGAACAAGGAGGGCAAGGGGATAAGTAAAAGGAGGGAAGTGAGGGACATCTATAGGCAAGTCATATCAAGTGGTAAGGGGGCAAGGTGAAGGGATTAAAACAAGATAGGGGAGGGATTTTTAGAATCAAATATATCAAGAAGTAGGAGGGCATGGTTAAGGGAAAAGGAAGGGATTTTTTTTTTTGAAAAGTGGCTAGAATAAGAATTAAAAGGTAAGGGGGAAAGGACAAGGGAAGAATCCTTGGAAAGGTGGTATAATTTGGATCCAGAAGGGCAAGCAGAGAGGATTAGGGAGGATTTGTGGGAAGAGGTGTGAATTAGAGAAGTCAAAGGAAATTGGACATCTGAGGAGAGATACAGTGGAAAGAAAGGAAGATGGACACATTGTAAAGAGAAACAAAATATTTGTAAATGCATAGCTAGTAACTATGACACTGAGTATAAATGAGATGAATTCACCCATGGGAAGAAAATGAATACCAGAAAAGATAAAAAAAACTAAGACCTGACAATGTGTTATTTAAAAAAAATCCTGAAAGTGAGAGACAAACATAGAGTGAAAATGAGGAGCTGGAGCAAAATATACTATGCCTCAGCTAATCCAGGGAAGGTAAGGGTACTAGTCTTGGTCTCTGACAGAGTTGTGGCTAAAATGGATATAATTGGAAAGGATGAATAGGGCAACTATTAAAAGAGAAAACTACCTCCAAAAGGAGATAGTTTAATGGAAAGAACCTAGAAGGATTGGAAATGGAAAAAAAAAACCCAACTAGGAAACTCCCAGGGCCAGTGAAGCACAATCCTTGCAAATATTAAAAAAACCCCAAGTTTATTGAGAGTAGGGAAATGATAAATAAGGACCTAAATCTACAAAACTCTCACTCTTCCCACCAATCAGGACTTTCCCTCACAGGGTTGCTCTTCTGGTCTTCTCAAGCCCTTCTTATTCACTC